>NC_037672.1:186012676-186312676 GCF_003255815.1 Theropithecus gelada | reverse complement strand
GGCTTCTCCCATTTCATGTCCTCAAATTTCAAAACAAAATTATGCCCTTTCAACAGTCCCCTGAAGTCTTAGCTCATTCCAGCATTAACTCGAAAGTTCAGGTCCAAAGTCTCATCTGAGACCAGGCAAGCGCTTTCCGCCTATGAGCCTGTAAAATCGAAAGCAAGTTAATTACTTCCTAGATACAATGGGGGTACAGACATTGGGTACGTACACCCATTCCAAATGGGAGAAATTGGCCAAAACAAAGGGGCTGCAGGCCTCATGCAAATCTGAAATCTAATAGGGTGGTCATTAAACCTTAAAGTTCCAAAATAATCTATTTTGACACCATATCTCTCAACCAGTTCATGCAGATGCAAGAGGTGGGTTCCCATGGCCTTGGGAAGCTCTGTCCCTGTGGCCTTGCAGGCTACAGCCCCCCTCCCAGCTGGTTTCACAAGCTGGCATTGAGTGTCTGTGGCTTTTCCAGGCCCATGGCACAAGCTGTCAGTGGATCTCCCCTTCTGGAGTCTGGAGGACAGTGGCTGTCTTCTCACAGCTCTACTAGGCAGTGCCTCAGTGGGGACTTGGTGTGGGGGCTCCAACACCTCATTTCTCCTTTCTGCACTGCCCTAGCAGAGGTTCTCCATGAGGGCCCTGCCCCTACAGCAAACTTCTTCTTGGACATTCAGGTGTTTCCATACATCCTCTGAAATCTAGGTGGAGGTTTCCAAACCTCACTTCTTCTGTGCATCTTCAGGCTCAACACCCTGTGGAAGCTGACAAGGCATGGGTTCGCACCCTCTGAAGCCATGGCCTGAGCTGTACCTCAGCCACTTTGAGCCATGGCTGGAGCAGCTGGGACTTGGGGCACCAAGTCCTTATGCTGTACATGGCAGGAGGGCCCTGGGCCCAGCCCAGGAAAGCATTTTTTCTTCCTTGGCCTCCAGTCCTGTAATGGGAGGTGATGCTGCAAAGGTCTCCGACATGACCTGGAGATATTTTCCTCATTGTCTTGGTGATTAACATATGGATCCTCATTACTTCTGCAAATGTCTGCTGCTGACTTGAATCTCTCCCAAGAAAACGTGTTTTTCTTTTCTACTCCATCATCAGGCTGCAAATATTTCAAACTTTTATGCTCTGCTTCCTCTTGAACATGTTGCCACTTAGAAATTTCTTCTGCCAGATACCCTAAATTATCTATCTCAAGTTCAAAGTTCCACAGATCTCTAGGGCAGGGGCGAAATGCTACCAGTCTCTTTGCATAGCAAGAGTGATCTTTACTCCAGTTCCCAACAAGTTCCTCATCCCCATCTGAGACCACCTCAGCCTGGACTTTATTGTTCATATCACCAACAGCATTTTGGTCAAAGCCATTCTACACGTCTCTAGGAAGTTCCAAACTTTCCCTCATCTTCCTGTCTTCTGAGCTCTCCAAGTCTCTAGGAAGTTCCAAACTTTCCCACATTTTCTTATCATTTTTTTCTGAGCCCTCCAAACATTTCCAACCTCTGTCTGTTACCCAGTTCCAAAGTTGCTTCTACATTTTCAGGTGTCTTTACAGCAGCACCCCGTTACCTGGTACCAATTTACTGTATTAGTCCACTTTCACACTGCTAATAAAGACATACCTGAGACTGGATAATTTATAAAGGGAAAAGGTTTAATTGACTCACAGTTCATCATTGCTGGGGAGGCCTCAGGAGACTTCCAATCACGGTGGAAGGGGAAACAAACATGTCCTTCTTCATATGGTAGCAGCAAGAGAAAGTGCTGAGCAAAACAGGGAAAAGCCCCTTATAAAACCATCAGATCTCATGAGAACTCACTATCATGAGAACAGCATGAGGGTAACTGCCCCCATGATTAAACTACCTCCCACCGAGTCCCTCCCATGACATATGGGGATTATGGGAACTACCATTCAAAATGAGATTTGGGTGGGAACACAGCCAAAACATATCAAATGGATTCACAGCTGAATTCTACCAGACATTCAGAGAAGAATTGCTGCCAATCTTTCTCTAACTATTCCAAAAGACTGAGAAAGAGGGAATCCTCCCTAAATCATTGTATGAAGCCATATCCCCCTGATACCAAAACCAAGAAAGGATATTTAAAAGAAAACTACAGACCAATATTCTTGATGAAAATAGATGAAAAATTCTCAACAAAATAGTAGCTAACTGAATCCAACAGCACATAAAAAGGATAATACACCACAATCAAATGGGTTTTAGCTCAGGAAGGCAAGGGTCATTTAACATACACAAGTCAATAAATATGATACATCATATAAGCAGAATTTAAAACAAAAAATGATCATTTAAATAGATGCAGAAAAAGCACTCAATAGAATCCAGCATTCTTTTATCATAAAACACTCAACAAACTAGGCATAGAAGGGACTTATCTCAAAATAAAAAAAGTTATATACGACAAACCCATAGCCAACATTATACTGAATGGAGAAAAGTTTAAAGCATTACCCCTGCAAACTGGAACAAGACAAGGATACCCATTTTCATCACTTCTATTCAATGTAGTACCGGAAGTCCTTGCCAGAGTGATCAGGCAAGAGAAAGAAATAATTGGCATCCACATTGGAAAAGAGGAATTCAAACTATCATTGTTCACTGATGATATGATTATATGCCTAGAAAACCATAAAGACTCCTCCAAAGACTCTTAGATTTGATAAGTGAATTCAGTAAAGTCTCAGGTTAGAAATTCAATGTATAAAAATCAGTAGTACTGCTTGCTATACACCAAGAATGACCAAGCTGAGAATGAAATTAAGAACTCAATACCCTTTACAACAGCTGCAAAAAAATAATAATAACATACCTAGGAATATACTTAACAAAGAAGGTGAAGGATCTACAAAAGAAGAACTACAAAACACTTCTACAAGAAATCATAGGTGATGCAAACAAATAGAAATACATCCCATGCTCATGGATAGGTAGAATCAATGTTATGAAAATGACCATACTGCCCAAAGTGATCTACAGATTCAGTGCAATTCCCATCAAAATGCCAACATCATTTCTTCCAGAGTTAGAAAAAACAATCCTAAAATTCACACGGAATCAAAAACAGCCTGAATATCCAAAGCAATCTTAATGAGAATAACAAATCTGGAAGCATCACATTACCAGACTTCAAATTACACTACAAGGCTATAGTTGCCAAAACAGTGTGGTACTGGTATAAAAGTAGGCACATGTAACACAATAGAGGACCCAGAAATGAAGCCAAATACTTACAACCAACTGATTCACAAAACATACAAAAACATAAATTGGGGAAAGGACATTCTAGTTAATAAGTGGCACTGGGAAAACTGGCTAGTCATATGTAGAAGAATGAAAATGAATCCCTATTTCACACCTTATACACAAATTAACTCAAGATGGATCAAATATTTAAATCTAAGATCTGAAACCATAAAAATTATACAAGGTAACCTAGGAAAAACTCTTCTCGTCATTAACCTAAGCAAAGAATTCATGACTAAGATTCCAAAAGCAGATGGAATATAAAAATCATAAGTGAATGGAACCTCATTAAACTAAAAAGCTTCTGTACAGCGAGAGAAATAATCATCAGAGTAAACAGATGGCCCATAGAATGGGAAAAATATTTGCAAACTATGTGTTTAGCAAAGGACAAATATCCAGTATATACAAGAAACTTAAACAAATCAGCAAGAAAAAATAAATAATCCTATCAAAAATGAACAAATGACATGAACAGACAATTCTCAAAAGAAGATACACAAATGGTCAGCAAATGTAAAAAACAATGCTTAATATTACAAAATCATCAGGGAAATGTAAATTAAAACCCCAGTGAGACACTACATTACTCCTGCAGGAATAGCCATTATTAAAAAGTCAAAAAACAACAGATGCTATGGATGTGGTGAAAATGGAATTCTGGTATACCACTGTGGAAATGTAAATTAGTATAAACTCTGTTGAAAACAGTACACAGGTTTCTTAAAGAACTAAAAGTGAATCTACCATTCTATCCAGCATTTCTACTACTGAGTTTCCACCGAAAGATAAAGAAATCATTATATCAAAAATTCCCCTGCATGTGTACATTTATTGCAGCACAATTCACGATTGCAAAGACATGGAACCAATCTAAGTGCCCATTGAGCAATGAGTGGATAAAGAAAATGTAGTATGTACACATCATGGAATGCTACTCAGCCTTAAAAAAGAAGCAAGTAATGTCTTTTGCAGCAACTCAGACGAAGCTGGAGGGTGTAATTCTAAGTGAAGTAACCCAGGAGTGGAAAACCAAATACCACATGTTCTCCCTTTGTAAGTGGGAGCTAGGCAATAGATATGCAAAGGCATACAGAGTGATCTCACAAGACTACGAAGACTCAGAAGGGAAGGTTGGGAGTGGGGATGAAAGATAAAATATATTGGGTGCAGTGTACACTTCTCAGGGATGGATGCACCAAAATTTCGACTTTACTACTGTACAATTCATCCGTGTAACCCAAAATCACTTCTACCCCAAACGCTACTGAGATTTTAAAAAGTACTTAAAAAATTGGGGAATGTTATGCAAGTCAGGGTTATCTTCTGTAAGAAGTTACACAAAGATATGAAATTGGGGAAGAGAAGTGAGAGCCTGTGAAATGTATTAGAATTGGAGATATCACTGCAAACTCATAATTTCCAAAAACATGTAAATGTATGTGCATATCCATATATATGTTTTCAGGGAGCAAAAGGTTTTTCCCTACCCTCTTAGGTTCAGTATCTGGGGGCCTGCAAATTAGACAGATAAAAGTCAGATGAACAGGAAAAAAAAGTTTATTCACAGGCATGTAGGAGCTTACCAAAAGTAGCTAGACATATAGAGATTTATAACAGAACTTAGACAAAGAGAGAGGTAAGCAAGGGCCTCTGTGGAAAGAACAAGTGGGTTTTTTCAAGGAAGACAAAGGGATTTCTAGAGGAACAAACAGGAGGTAAGACAGTTTGTGATAATGTTTGTTTATGGAAGTGCGTGTGGTCTTCCCACCTTCTTCATGGTCATCAAACTTCCCCATAGAGGAGTTTACCATCAGTTCACTCTGGGTCTCCTTCCGGGGAGCAAAAACCTCCCACAGTTATGCAATCTCACTTCCCCAAAGTTTCTGCTTTTAGTCAAACAAGGAAAGTTCCAAAAAGCCTTCTTTCTGTATCTGTTGAATCGCAAATGTCTTCAGTTTAAAATAATCCCAAACCCTGGAACTCTGAATAGGTCCTTGCCATGTGCTCACATAAAGATATGTATATCTGTGAATATGGCTGTGTCAATTTTCGTGTTTCCTAGCTCTGTTTGCTAAAAGAAGCTAGAAGGAAAGATGCCTCAGTACCACCAAGAGGCCGGGATTTGCTCTCTAATATCATTTCCGTAAAGAGAACTAGGGATCCTTGGAAAACCTGTTGTTTTTATGACTCGGGCATGGTAGATTCAAGGTGAGTCTAAATCACCTTGTTATGCCAAAAAGTAAGATAGTGCTTAAAAAAATGGTGGAGGCATATTGCAAGGTACTATCTGAAGGGGGCTCCAGTGACCCGAATCTGGGACGATCTGAGCACCAAAATAAGAACAGTAATGAATTATAAACCATGGAAAGAATGAGAATTCAGGAGCTCATACAGATATAAAGTGATAAACAAACAGGAACGGAAGTTCCTGCTAGTAATAGAATGCTATATGATGACTGGTAAATGTGTAAGAAGTAATAAAGTTAGAAAAAAAATTTCATTTTGTAGTCATCAGAGTAAAGACTGGATCAGGCTAGAATTATCTTTGATAATAAATCTAGTGGGAATATTTTGCTGAGGAATAATGCGTTTCATGCCCTTAAAGTGCTTGTCTACCCACAGACTGCTTATTAGTAGCAAAGAAAAAAGACTAACTTTTATAATGGAGAAACCAGACAACAACTTGCTCAGGTAATCAAAATTATGATCACCACTGTGGGCATATGGACACCCCAGATGTGATACTTTGTTTTGAGAAGAACAAAATATACCTCTGTTGTATTCCAGCCGAGAATGCATCACCGAAATCTAATCATGAATAAACATTAGACAACCCCCAAATGAGAAACATTATGTTTATAAATAACTGGGGCTGTGTTTTTAGAAAATGTTAATGTTCTCAAAGACAAAGGATATAGAGATTATTATTTTTCCAAATGAAAAGAAACTAAAGAGACATGATAAGTAATTGCAATTCCCTATCCTAGAACGGATCCTCAGTGGAAGGAAAAGAAGTGCTATGAGGTGTATTATTGAGTCAATTTAAAACATAGTAAAATGAGTGAATGGAAGAGTTGGTAAAACATAAAGATATAACTACACAAAATAAAAATAAATGCATCAACTTACTAAAATGTCAAATTATATGATTTATGTAAAAATATAAATATGAAATATAAACTGAAGAGTAAAGGTCATAACAAATGTTACAATGTTATGAAACTTAACTGCAAATGATATATATATACACACATATATACACATACATATATACACATATATACATACACACACACATATATATGAGAGAGACAGAGATACAAAGGTAGGGACAGAGCAGAGATTGAGAAAACAAATGGGGTATAATGTTAACATAAAGTAAATCTTATTAAAGGTGTTTGGGAGTTCTTTGTATTATTCTTATTCTTGTAATATTTATTTAAATTTGAAATTATTTTCAACTAAAAATATGTCACTGAACTGAAATTTTAAGGGTTTATTAAAATACCTGGGAACAATTAAAAACCCTTCTAGGATACCTAAAAATTAGTTTCTAGTTAAGAAATATATACAAGTCTTGAATTATTTGCACCTTTCAACTGGATTTTTACCATATCAAGTAAATGGTTGCTAAGGATTTCAACAGATTACTTTCACCCGAGCAGAAAAGTGAGGGTGGGAGGGACAGGTAGAGGGCACAGAGTAATGAGAGAAAGTCCAGGTCAGCAGCATATGAACGGGGCTCTGAGGAAACCGCATCTCAACTCTAAACTCTGGAAAACAAAGGGTTAATCATCGGTGTAATCCAAAGCTGCAGAACGGAGATCTTCACCTGCCAGGCAAGCTTCCAGCAAATCAAAGATCAGCCTTCAGTCTTTGAGGGTATGCGTTTTTCTCAATTTCAAGAAAATAGACTCTTCCTTTTAGTGTTTGGTGGGATTTGCGTCACCATCTAGTCCTGCTTGACATATAAGTACTTCCAAAAGCAAAACAAACAAATGAAGAACCTCTGATATTCTATTTACCATGGTGATATTTTAAAGAGTTTTCCTCACCTCTCTCTCTCGCTCTGTCTCCTATCTATCTATCATCTATCTATCTATCTATCTATCTATCATCTATCTATCTATCTATCAATCATCTAATTACTGTATAAATAAGCTATTATTTAGGTTTTCTTTCCTTTGCGAGCTGGCGTTTTCTTCCAGCCGCCTGTGATTAGAAGGCAGATCAGGATGTCCTACCGCCCCCTGAACGCTGAGAATGAACAGGACCCCCCCCCTTCATTCCCACATTTGTAATCTCTCATCTATATTGGCTTTCAAGTGGATTTCAAAGATCACTAAGAAAATTGTTCTTGATCAGTAAAATGTGTCAAACTGCATATTCCTTTCTATAATTTTCCTTAATATTAGGCTTTGAGAGCAAAAATAGCCATATGTGGTTGAGGCACTAGAAAGGAAATATAGACAAATTATTAACATTTTTCCTCATTTGAGCCTGATTTGTATGAATTTGGTATTTCATAACTTGGCATTTTAGTTGTCTTGGATATGAATGTTAGACTGTATAGCCACTTGAAAGATCACTTAGACCTATGTCTCTAGAAAATGAATAAATTAAGAACTGGGTGGAGAATTAGGCGTGAGCAAGCTGATTACAGTGACTGACATGAAGCACCCACACCGAAGGCTTTCTTTGCGCCAGACACCATGCTACCGGAAGTCGTAGTTTGAAGTAGTTTCCATTACATCACAACTGCTATGCTTTCCTTTTCTCTCTCTTGTCCAAGTGAAAGACACTCAGAAGAATGGGGCAGCAGAACCAGTTTGTCAAAACTCAAATGACAGAGAGACAACACATCTTGCATGGCTAAGAGAATTTGTCCAATCAAATAATCGTGGCGTTATAAAGAATTGTAGCATGCTCCTATTCCATCCCTTCATTTTTCAGATTAAAAACAAATAACTGAAGTCCAGAAAAGTCTAATTGGTTCATCAAAGTATCATACTTACCAAAATGACTGTGGGAAAATCACCCTTTTTAAGCCTCAGGTTTGTTAAAAAAAATACAAAGAGCTATTGGAAATATGTTAGTTCATGCTTCTAGAATACCTTGTGTTCAATTAAGTTTGGCCTGAGGCTGTCTCCATACTTCGAGTTCCCAAGTAAGAACATATAACCCACCTTAGTATGTGAACACACTGGAACCCACCGTGGGAGTATACAATTTTGTAATAGATAACCAGGTCTCAGTCTATCACAGGCAGCCAGGCGATCAGACCATGTGCAAACAAGGCCCAGCGGAAACCAGCCCGGCCGCCACTTCTGTCCTCTGTGTTCTGCCTATAAAAGCTCATGTCCCATCACAGGCAGAGCAGAGAGCTCTGAGCCCTTTTTGGTTTAGAGTGCTACCTGCTTCATGAATTACCCTTTGCTCAAATAAACTTTTAAATTTAATTGTTAAAGCTTTTCTTTCAATGCTAGTGTAGTACCTGACATGTATAAAGCACCCAGTGAGTGTGGATTGTCATTGCCGAAATGTGCCTTGAGTTTTAATATTATTAATAGCAATTATATTTGTCTAATGTCCCAGCTGAACACAGACCCACACCTTCTAACTCAGGTGCGGTGCGGTGTGGTTCGTTTCCCTTTCTCCCGCCTTTCTCTGCCACTCTGGGGCCTCACTTCTTAAGATGGAGGTTTGAGAGCAGGGCCTGCCTTAGTGAGGGCAACTGAATTGAAGGAGAAAGCAAGCGAACGTCGTGAGACCGAGTCTGAACTCAAATTCGAGCTGCAGATGTTCTGGATCCAGGGCTTGTCACACCTGGTGAGATCTAGTTTTATTTGAAGTTATGATCAAAGTTCTGCGTGGTTCATACTGAGAGGTAGTTCTCTCTCCCATGTGCCCCTTGCTTTCTTTTTGTTCAGCTTTAAAACATTTGTTCTATTCACATGAATGTATTCAACAGGCAGATTGTTTCTTGCCTGAAAATTCTTCCCATGAATGCAAATAACATTTCTTAATCTCTCACAGCTGGTTCAAGAAGCATGCTTGATGAATCACCTAAAGGAGATTAAAAGAAAAAGAGAGAAGAAAAACAAATGCAAAACATTATACAGCCCTTGAGAAGCCATTAACGATTTAACTTATGCAAAATATGCTCTGTGTGAGGAACTGCTTAAGACAGAAGCCACAAGTCTTTCTCATGGGCTATGGAAAGACAAGGTTAGACCTTTGATGGTTTAAAAATGCAGAAAAGCTAAGAGCAGATGAGATTTCCATGCCAATCTTGTGAAATAAACATGGGTTAAAAAATCCTCTAAAACCATAATAAATGTTCTGGATAAATCAAAACCTTTACCCTCCTGGCGAGGGAACGTTTCCAAATTTAGGGACTAAAGTCCCATTGCTTTAGGCCTCCTCAATGCTTTTCTAGGGAAATTTGGTACTTATAAAATCCACTAGCAGTCCTCAATTTTACTCACCAATAAAAGCAGCTACTAGTATTAAGTCTGTTCCTCTTTCCCTCAGAGAAGTGTTAGGAGATTGCCGGAGGCTGTAAGCGCCTTTGCCAGCAGGCATGGAATGGCAGATTTGGCACTGCTGCTGAGGTTGCAGGACTGGGTAACATGTAAGTGCACAGAAGTAAAATAGAGAATACACACGTCCTGCCCCCATGGAGCTTCCATCCCAATGGATGCATTCCCGTGGCGGGGAGGGAGAACTAGCAGCTCCCAATGGATGCATTCCCGTGGCGGGGAAGGAGAAGTAGCAGCTTCCAGGGTATGAATTTCCATGGCGGGGAAGGAGAACTAGCAGCTTTGGGTGAACAAATTGCAAGATAACATTTTTATCTAATGCAAATGTCTGCAAGCAATTCTGCGTGTCTTCAAATAATTGAAGGGGTACTCTACGTTGACATGTGGCTCTCCTCTCCCGGTGAGGTGGGGATGTGAGAAAAAGAGAGTAGTAAAGGAGAGAGGTTGGGTTTCACATTGCCTGAGGGGTGATGAGAAGACAGCAGTATATGAAAAGGAGGAATGGAAGAGCGATGGGACTCAGGGGGCACAGACTGTACCTAAAGCTGTTGGGTTGGAAGGAAATGAACCCATTCACTCAGTCATTTCTTCATTCATTCAGCAGATATTTATCCTAATCATGTTTCTCTTCTGATTAAAACTCTCATTTTGTTTTATTTTATGTTTATACCTAGAGTATAAAATAAACTTTCTTCCTGAACTCCCATGGCTACCATAGTATGGTCCCTGCCTGATTCCCAAATTCCTGTACCTGTTTATTCTACTCATTGGACACACTCTTCTGAGCCAAACCCTTCCCTGTTGGAAACTGTCCATCCCACCACACCTGCCGCACACGAAGGCAACACACATTTTTTGTGACGGGTTGTTTTCCATCTTTCTGGTCCCAGATGAAATCTCAGCCACTCCGAGGGACCTCCCCTGACCACTCTGTCTGAAGCAGAGATCCCTGCCCCTGTTGCTGTCCATCTCAGCACTCGGCTTACTCCTTAATTGCTTTCATCACATGTGTAATTGCTTTGTTTGCATATGTCTTGTGCACGTTTATCTCTAGACCACACATAGCGCAAGAGCGACCACGTCCACCGTGTTCCCCCTCATCTGCAGCACCTGTTGCACTGTCCAGAGTGGCATGAGTGCTGAGTAATGAATGGTTAGAAGACGGAAGGGGGCTGTGGCTGGGACGGTGAGGGACAGAGAAGCTAAGCAAAGAACTCTGAGGAATGCACGTCCTTCTAATGATCAGGCCCAGAGAGATGTTAAAACAAGACTGTAATAACGTCCCAGTTCCCTCTTGAGCTATGAGTTCATCTCTGGAAAATGCTGCTACTACGAATGCCTATAAAGTAACCTAAGAAGCCATACTGCACATAACCCACACCCTACATAACAGTGTGTGGCTAATCACTAATACATGTATTTTCTGTAAGCCAGTGAGCTTTCCTGACAAAGCCGCTTGTATCAGCCCACTCCCTGTCCCCCTTCGTTGCCTTCAGAAACCCACTTGTAACTGCTGCTGTTTGGGTGGATGTTCAGGGCAACTTGAATCTGTGCTCCGGGTTGTAATCCTCAAGTTGGCCCCAAAAAACTCTCCACTTATATTAATTTCTTCCCTTTAGGCTGACAAGGCTGGTCAATAAAATCAAAAATCTTTCTCTGAAAATCGACGTGTGGCCTTTGTGCCTCAGGGACGCAGGCCCTCAGGAGGAGAGCACCCTGCTGCAGGAGGGAGGGGCGGGGAAGGCCGGGGGCAGGTGGGAAGGCAGAGTCAGGTGAGCCTTATACCTCAGGGCCCCTAAGTGCTATTTCTGGAAAGAGGTTATTGGTGACGGGTTCTGAGTACCTGTGACAACAAGGTAGGTCCTGTTGTCATGTGTGGCCTGTGGGCTATGGTTCCTACACACTATCTCCTTTGCACTGGGAAGAAGCGAGAAAGCGTGGGTGTTGGTGGACATGGGAATACGGTGAAGTGTGAATGTGCTGGTCTTGGCCCCTGGCATCTCACTGAGCCTAGACAAGTGCCCAGGTCACCATCAGCATCCCTCCGGAGCAGGGTTTCAGCAGCCACAATGTCCTGTCTTCAGCGCGTGACTCTTGGAGAAGCCTATTTTACAGTCCCCGTGGAGCCGGAGAGAAGGAGGTGTGCAGAATCCCCGGCTGCGTCCCCCTCAGCTCCCTTCACCCTGCTTGAAGGACCCAGGTACTCCTCAGCGTGGGCTCCTCTCCTGCCCCTACGGTTCTGCATCTTGCGTGTTGCATGACAGAGCCTATGACCTTCAGCTCAGTGTGCAAGCCTGGGGCTCTGAAGAACCTGGAGTTACTTTCTCCTTCACTCCTCCTGCAGCTCCCCCAGCAAGCTCAGGAGCAGATATGCAAATCAGTCCCTAAGACCCACCTTGGGAATCTGGTGTTTCCAAAGTGTTATTCAATGTAAACACTGATAGAGACGGCTTTTACTTTGACTCGTTTGTAGATGACTGTGACTTTGGGAAGGGACTTGCCGGTAGGCTCCTGTAGTCGCTGCCATTGCAGTTCTCTTTTCTGTTTCCTAATTTCTTCCACCCCGGAGATAGAGACAGGCCAGCGCTGGGATTCATAAACTCCAAGGCAGTGCAGTGATACACAGACGCTGGATGGATTTCATAGACTGTGGTGTCATCACAGTGCATCTACCTTGGAACGAAGACAGAGGCTGCTTTGTGAGAAGAGGGGGCATATGCTCGGAGGCTCAGGACTCAGCCCGGCTCTGGTGTAAAGAAGCCAAAATGCACTGGGAAGAAGAAGGAGTGCTGTCCTGCTCTGCTGCATTCAGTGGAAACAAATCTGCATACGGAGGTTCTGAGAAAATGCTTCTCTGGGAACACCCGAAAACGTGTGTGATGTGCCAGAGGATCACAAAGCACTGGTTTTTTAAAGCGGAACATTAAAAAAAAAAACAACCTCCCATTCTTTCATGAAGAATTAATAATGTTTCCCTCCTGGCCATTTCTGCCACAACAGGGAAAACTGTTCTATGTTGGAACATGAAAGCCAGTGAGAACTGCACACATCACAGAAATGAAGACACCACGCAGGGCTTAAGTAACAGCGAAAGGAACTCCCAGGCTATTTAGAAAACATCTCAAACTGGCCTTTTATCAGAGTCACAATTTCTATAAAATGCATCCCTGCTGAGTAGGGACTAATAAGCCTGAGGACATGTGATCCCGTGCCCTGTTGAACTGGCTGTGTAAACAGGTGTCCCACTCTGTTCCCAGTCACTCATTTCCACCTGACTTAACATCGCTGTGGATCTAGGAGGTCTCCAGGCACTGCGGCGAGATATCAGCATTTCAGATGACAATTAGGGATGAGCCCGAAGATGTAGTGTTGCTGTTATATATTAAGTGCTTATTAAACATTACACCCCATGATTATTGATGTTGCTGTTTTTATTAGAAAGGCCACTGGAACCACAACCCAGTCTCTTCTCTCAGAGCCGAGAGTCTCCTGTTTGTCCTCCTGGAAGGAGGAGAGGCTCCCTCCTTGGCTGGGCAGCTCGCTGTCCCTGGGTGTCCCCTCTGCACTTGCGGGCACCTCATCTTTCCTCCTCCTTCCTGCGTCCTCTGGGTGAGGGGAACCTGGTCTGAGAGGACTCAGCTCTAGAGGCATCTTCTGCCTGATTTCTAACAAATTGGTTTATTTTTTTACTGCCTTGAGTAACAATGGCTTAATGTCGTCAGACTATTTATGGGGAGATTTCTATCAGTGTTTAATAAACTTACGTCAAATAGATTGGATTAGTTTGGATTACTTGAATTAATCTTTAAAGCTTGGTAAATTTATATAAATGTCTGGTTAATCCATGTCTGGTTGTACAGTGAGCTTTGAAGAACTGTGGACAGCCAGATTTTATGAGATGAGGATAAAAATTACATGGCTTTTCCACTGAGACTGTCTTAGTTTATGAATAATGATAATAAACACCAACCATGTTCAAATTAACACAGAAATTGCTGATCTATTAAATTTATTTTATCCCTTTAAAAGGCAGCTTAGCATGATGAGCAAAATGGGACAATCTCTGGCAGGAAAGTCGCTATTTTAAAGTCGAGTTGGCGTTTCTCTAAGTTGTTAAGATTGTAGCTGCTTTTCTTTCCTTGGCAATTAAATCTGAGTCCAAAGTAGAATTTTAATTTGGTCAATAATCATCTGACTTGTAAAATTTCAATAAATATTGTTAAAATGCTATTTTAAAAGGTACTAAAATACGGTGCCTGTGCGGCCTGGCTTGCTCTGAGCAGTCTCAGCCTAAAACATCCGGCCTATGCCTCTTACCCAGGTATTTCATTAGTAGAAACCCACTCACTCACAAAAGTATCCTAGTTTGGACAATAAATTGTATGGTCACCATATTCATTATGGAGCAATTAAACTGCAAACCAATGTCAACAGCAATGACAATGACAACAAAAACAGTATTTATAGAGTCATGAGGAGGGAACGGATTTAAACTGGGCCATACGGAAAGAATCGTACAAAGGTCAGTAGGGAGAAGAACAGGGTGGATGAGTTTATCTGCCTTGGGTGAGGAGTGGGAGCAGCAAGCATCCTGGTTAGGAAATGAGGTCCACTCAGGCAGTGGAGTCCTTGGACGCCGTGAGAGTCTGGGTGGGTGAAGCAGGGCACGGAAGGTTGTTGAATGTTCTTGAGCAAGTCTGTGACAGATTAAAACTGCTGTAAGGAAGGGAGCATGTTGAACGTACATGGAGAATTTTGCAGTGGGAAATGGTACCTCTCCTAGACGAGAACCACTGGCAACGGAGCCCACAGGCCCTCGAAGCGGCAGGCTGGGAGCTGTGAGCCAGCAGCCGACAGGCCATCCAGCAGCCATCACTCACAGGAGACTGGGGAGAGGGAAATCATGGTTACAGAAACAGCTTGCAAACTGAGTGGACATGAGATTGGAATCTGAAGCTCAGGTAATCTGGTAGTTCTCTGTGCCTGCTGTCATAGAGCTTCAGTGCCATTTTCCTAATGGCTTTTGTGGCTAAACATAATCCTTGACAATTTCACTTGGGACCTAAGTAAGTGGCCCCTTCTTTATTCCTAGGCAGTATTCAAGACATATTGGTATTTAAGGGCAAAGAGAGTTATGAATACTTTAAGGTTGAAATCAAGTTAGATTTTATTATATATATATTATTATATGTATATTAGCTTATTTTGTTTTACTTTAAATATATGTGTGTGTATACATATATATATAGAGAGAGAGAGAGAGGATATATACATATGTTTAAACTTTAGAAAACTTTAAATGAAATCCTGGAAGAGAGGCCCATATGGAGTTATTAAAGGTTCATTTAATATGCTTAGGAGACAATTTAATCTTTTGAGCTCAGCATCATTAAAAACCACAATGACACTCCCTCTCAAATCATATTGTATTAGTGACACAGACAGTAATACAGATATTACTTTGTTTTCATCCAGGATTGATTTCTTACATCTTTATGTTAAGAAATTATCTGCCACTGTGTAAAATGCTAAAAAACAGAAGGTAATCTAACTGCACAGGCTAATCTAACTGCACATATTAAAAGGTTTCCAGATAGTCTTCTATGTATTTTAAAATGTTAAGTGATCAATTTTCATAATCCACCAAAATCCCTATCATTTTCTTCTTTTTAAAGTATCTGCTTCTTTGTCTTTACCAGCTTAGAACTAAGTAGTAGTAAAACCTTTGGAAAGTGGAGGTTGGACAATGTGTAGGAGGAAAAGAAGGACGTACACACTTCCACGTGGCTTACGTAACCATCTTAAAATCCCAGCTACCAGGTCAGGAACTTGCTACGCATGTGGGCAGCAAAGGCGAGGCGAAATCTTTTGCCTCTGGTTGGCCCTGAGGCTCTGTGCAAGCAGTGTGTGTAAATTGCCTGAGTGTCAAACGCATGTTCAATAACTTTGCAGAGACTCTCTGCAAAGTCACTGAATATTTACTGGTTCAATAAAATTTCTTACAAACTATTATCTCATTCTTACACTAACCCAGAAAGGATCTTAGTTGTCACACCTCACAGGGAATTTAGACCATACAGGATTAGTCCTGGAAAGTCACTAAACAAACAGCAGCAGCAACAACAAAGACACAATAGCAGCCACAACAGATTTTGCAGAGGGTATCTAATTTTCAAAGCTTCCAAGTTATATTTTCTAAAATCATCAGTTTTCAATTAAAAAATTATGAGCCATAAAAAGGAAAGTATGGTCCTACACAGTGAAAAGAGTAATCAATATAAGCGGTCTCTAAGGATCCCTGATTTGGACCTATGGAAAGAAGACTTTATATAGCTGTTATATTTACAGAATTCAAGAAAACAATGTCTAAAGTATTCAAGGGAAGCATAATGACAATTTGTAAACCAAGATAGTGTATCAATAAGGAGGTAGAAATTATTTAAAAATAGAGAAACTCTCTAACTGAAAAGTACAATAATAGAAATAATGCACATTTCACTGGTGGGACCCAATAGCTGATATGAAGTAGTAGAAGAAAGAATCAGAGCACTGGGAGATAACCCAATTGAAAATTATCCAGTCTGAGGAACAGAGAGAAAAAATAAGAAGAAAAATGTACAAAGGCTCAAAGACCTGTGGACGCTTATTACACACACTAAAATAAGCAGAATGGATGTTCAGAAGGAAAAGAGAGAGAAAAAGGAGCAGGCAGAATATTTATTAAAATAGTTGAAAACTTATCAAACTTAATGAAAATCATTCATGTATATATCTAAGTAGAAAGAACCTTGGAAGCAGCACACACACATACACACACACACACACACACACACTGATTCATCCTGTACAAGGGATTCTCACCAAGGTTGAGAGCTGACCTCTCATTGCAAACCATGAAGGACAGAAGACAACAGGTGGGCATACTCAAAATAACAACAAAGACCAACCAAGATATCTATATTCAGCAAAAACAATACTTTTAAAATGAAGACTTAAGACATTTTCAGATAAAAACAGATAATTCACTGATAGCAGATTTATCTGACAAAGAATAAAAATAAGAAGAAAGACAGCCCTTCAGGCTGAAACAAAAGGACGCTAGACGGTAAATTTAATCCACACAAATAAATAATGAGAAAAAGGGAAATAAGGTTCAACTTAATAAATTGAGTAATGAAAGAGAGGGCATGACTACCAACCTTGCAGAAATAAAAAGGACAGTAAAGGAGTAGCGTGAACAACTCTATACCAACATATTGTGTAACTTAGAGAAAACTGATGAATTTGTAGAAAAATAGAAACTACTGAAACTAACTCAAAAAGAAACTTTAAAAATCTGAATAGACATATAGTAAATAATGTGATCCAGCTAGTAATTTAAAAAAACTTGTCACAGAGAAAATCTCAGGCTCAGATGACTTTTAGGAATTTTACACTATATATAAAAAGAATTAATACCCACCCCTTTATGAACTCTTTCATAAAATAGGAGAGAATTCATTCTATGAGTTAAGACCACCCTGATATTAAAACTAGACAAAATATTATTTTAAAATGCCAAAGCAATATCCCTTTTAAAATAGATGCAAAAGCTTTAGCAAAATCCTAGCAACCAAATCCAGCACCATATAAAATGGTTTTTACACCATAACCAAAGGGCATTTATTCTAGGAATACTAGACATGTTCAGAATTCAAAAATCAATCATTATAATGTATCATATTATACATACAGAATAAATGACAAAAACTATATGCTCATCCGATAGATGTAGAAAAAAATGTTTGACAAGAACCAACACCTTTTCATGATAAAAAAAAAATACTCAACCAACTTGTAATGAAGGAAATGTTCTCGGCGTGACAAAGGGCATCTTTGAAAAACACTCACCTTACACCGTATTTAACAATGAAAGAGTGAGTGCTTTCTCTGAAGACCGAACAAGAAAAGGATATCCACCCTAGTCACTTCTGCTCAACACTGTGCTGGAGGTTCTACCCAGGTCAATTAGGCAAGGGAAAGAAATGAAAGACAATCAGAGTGGAAAGGAGGAAGTAAAACTACTTGTGTTTGTAGATGACATGAACTTGTATAGAGAAAATCCTAAGGAATCCAATAAAGAACAGTCCTGACATACAAGTACAGCCAAGATCAATATGATAAATTAGTTGCATTTCTATACACTAGCAATGAACAATCTGGAAATAAAAGGTTAACAACACTTCTACTTACATTAGCATTAAAAATAGAATATTTGGGAATAAATTTAACAAAAGGCGTGTACGACTTGTACAATGAAAACCACAGAACCTTGTTGAAAAAATTTAAGAAGACCTATGTAAATAGAAAGGCATTCTGTATTTTTTAATTGGAAGGTTTAATATTATTTAGATAAGCATATTACTCAAATTGATTTACAGATTCAATGAAAATACTATACATTTTTTTCTGGATTTTTTACAAAAACAGAAAGCTGATAATCAAATTCATATGGAAATGTAAGGACCCAAATAACTAAAGCATTCTTTAAAATGAAGAACAAAATTAAATTATTCACATGTTCTAATTTTGAAACCGTATAGTTGAATAGAATAGAGAGTCCAGAAATGGTTCTCTACAGTATGGCCAATTGATTTTTAACAAGGGTTCCAAGGTAATTCTACTGAGAAAGAGAAATATTTTCGGCAAATAGTGCCAGAACCGCTAGATAGCCACATGCAAATAGTAAATCTGGGTCCCTAACTCATGCTATTCAAAAGAAGAAAACATAAAATACATCAGAGACGTAAGTGTTAGAGCTAAACATGTAAAACATTAGAAGAAAGCATAGGGGTAAATTTTTTTGACTTTTAGGCAAATTGGACTTCTTAATTCGGCAATTGGTGATCTGGTAATTAGGTAAATTGGACAAACAACCCAATTACAAATTAGTAAGAGGTTTAGGACATATCTGTCTCAAGAATAAACACAAATAACAAGCGCACAAACAACGCTTAACGTCATTAGTCATTAGGAAAATGTCAATCCAAATCCCAATGGGATTCCACGTTACATCTAGAAGGACATACAGTCAGACTTCGTGAGGAGGATGGGAAGAAACTGAAGCTCTCAGGCGTTGCTGAGGAGTCTGAAAGGGTGGTGCTGCCTCTTTGAAAAACAGGACGACATTTTCCCACAATGTTAAGCGCAGAGTTGCTATTTGATCCCATGAGGCTTTTCCTAGGTACATATCCAAGAGAAACGAAAACGTGTGGTCACACACATACTCACATGTGGTCACATAAATACTCACATATGCATATTCATAGCATCAATATTCATAACAGTCAAAAAGTGGAACCACTACCAATGTCCATTAACCGATGAATGAATCAACAAAACGATGGATCAACGCAATGGAATATTATTTGTTAGAAATATTGACATGTGTTACAACATGTATGGATTTTGAAAACATTGTACAGGTTGAGGATCCCTAATCTGAAAATTTGAAATGTGAAAAGCTTCAAAATCGGAATTTTTTGAGCACTGACATGATGTCACCAATGGAAAATTCCACAGCAGACAGGTTGCAGTGAAAATCCAAATGCACAATGCAGTTTCTTCAGCGTCCTCAGGGAAATAAATTTACCTTCTAAATACCTGTATGAGGTGTATCTAAAACATAAGCAGTTTCTTCAGTGTCCCCAGGGAAAGTAAATTTACCTTCTAAATACCTGTATAAGGTGTATCCAAAACATAAGCAAGTTTTGCGTTTAGATGGGTCACATCCCAAGGATATCTCATAAGGTATTCAAATATTACAAAACCTGAAATATGCCAAAATCTGAAGCACTTCTGGTCCCAAGTATTTCAGATAAGAGATACTCAACCTGTACTAAGAAAAAGAAACCAGACACAAACGACCACATGTCGTATGATTTCTTTCATATAAAATGTCCAGAATGGGTAAATGATGGAGACAGAGCCTACATTAGTGGTTGCCTAAGGGTGGGGACTGGGGAAAATGGAGAATGGCTGCTAATGGGTGGGGGGTTTCTTTTTGGGGTGATAAAAATATTCTAACATGTTGTAGCGATGGTGGCACAGCTCTGTGAATATGTAAAAAATTATCTAATTGTAGGGTTCTTTCGTGCTACCAGGTGATGAGGCTCTGAAACCAGGGCCAGAGACATAGAGACAAGAACCACTGATGGTGACGAAACAACGAGGCCACCCTCCTGTCAGTGAGGGGGCCAAGGCGAAGCCGGACACTGGACGGAGCGAAGCGTGGACACCTGCTGTGCAGACGTCTCCACGTGGACAAAGGCCATTTGCCTCACAGACTCACCGAGAACCAGGCCAAACCCGGCTTTACATACGTGAATATTATGGTATGTGAATTTTTTCTCAGTTTTTAAAAAGTATATTGACCTTTTGATTTTTAAAACTTTCTGTTATTTTCAAGCTTGGGGCATTGCTCCTCTGCATGAGCAGAGCCTGGAAACGCAGCAACGAAGCGGGCTGAGGAAAGGACAGGAAGGAGGTGTGAACTTAGGATGTCAGGATCCCCAATTCTCATATGATTGGGGTATAAAGTAAAATTGATTTTTTTCTATAGTGATTTTCCAGTGTCTCGTATTAAATCTCTTCTCACCTTAACAACACATTGAAGTGTCCAGTGACTTCTGCTTCTTAAAATGTAATCCAGGTTTATTTGGAATACGAAGGTCATATTCATAGACGAGTCAAAATTCAGCCCTCTGGCAATCGGAGCTTTGATGTTGACCTTCTATGAATGCTGTGGGTGTGAGTGTGAGTGTGTGTATGTGTGTGGGTGTGTATGTATGTGTGTGGGTGTGTATGTGTGTAAATGTGTGTGTATGTGTGTCAGTGAGTGCATGAGTGATTGTGTATATGTGTATATATGTGTCAGTGCATGTGTGTGAGGGTGTGTGTGAGAGTGTGAGAGTGTGTGTGTGTCAGTGAGTGTGTGACAGTGTGTGATTGTGTGTTGTCTGTGCGAGTGTGTGACAGTGTGTGTGAGTGTGCGAGAGTGTGTATGTGTGAGTGTGTGAGTGTGTGTGTTGAGTGTGTATATATGTGTCAGTGTATATGTGTGTGTGAATGTGTGTGTGTGAGTGTGTATGTGTCTGAGTGTGCATGAGTGACTGTATATATGTGGCAGAGTATGTGTGTGAGTGTGTGAGTGTGTATGAGAATGCGTGAGTGTGTGTGAAAGTGTGTGTGAGAGAGTAAGTGGGTGTGAGTGTGTGTAGTTGTGAGCTGGGTATGGTCCGGCTTTGAGATCTCTCCAGCTGCACACCTTTCCTTTTAGGGTTAGCTCCTGTGATGCTGGGGCAGGGACGGGGCAGGGAGAGGACCAGTGAAGGATCTTCTTCCTCACAGGTGCACGTTAGTGCAGAGGGTGAGTGCAGAGGAAGGTCCATGCAGAGGAGGGTCAGTGCGGAGGAGGGTGAGTGCAGAGGAGGGTGAGTGTAGAGGAGGGTGAGTGCAGAGGAGGGTCAGTGCGGAGGAGGGTGAGTTCAGAGGAGGGTGAGTGTAGAGGAGGGTCAGTGCGGAGGAGGGTGAGTGCAGAGGAGGGTGAGTGCAGAGGAGGGTGAGTGCAGAGGAAGGTGAGTTCAGAGGAGGGTCAGTGCGGAGTCTGAGTGCAGAGGAGGGTGAGTGCAGAGGAGGGTCAGCGCAGAGGAGGGTCAGTGCAGAGGGTGAGTTCAGAGGAACCGACCTTGTTCTCGATGCACTTTGCTCTGGGTTGTTCTAATGTTGGTGGCGTTGGTCCATGTGGTGATACCTGCGCATGTGGGGTCCACACTCATCTTAGTTCAGTGTTCAGCTTCACCAGAGCCCCTCTCCCCAGCCTAGTTTGCCTTTGGCACCACCAGGGCTCCGGCCCCATGTCCTTGTCCCTGGGTTGGAGCGTCGTTACCCGGCAGCACCAGCATGCCTTCTCCTCGAGCATCCTTGTGCATTCACACCGGGTTATGGGAGCCACCAGCGACCTTGTCTAGGCCCTCCCAGTGCCGTGGGAAGCTGTGACAGGGAATGACCCCATGCCTTTCTTTCCTGTAGGCTGGAACATGTCCCGTCAGATACTGTTGGCTTGCTCTCTAGCTGATAAATGAACAGTCGCCTTTATGTTCACACTTGCTCCCACTCTCAGGGTGTAGAGGCCAAGCTCTCCTGGGCTCTCCCGTCCAGCTCTGCCCCGGGCAACAATAGCTGCACCTGCATCTGTGCAAGTATCGAGCCAAGTAACGATACTCCGGCCTCCCACTCCTGTGTGCTCCCTCAGAGTCACAGCCTTCCTCCCGTGCTGAGAGTCAGCGCATCCTCTCCCCACTGCTGGAAAGAGGGACTCATCCTCTTTGGTTGCCTTTGTAGGCTGGGGAGGTTCCGGTGGAGTGGGTGGCGGTTAAAGGTAGGATTGCCAGCTCTGCTGCCTCTTAGGAAGCCCTGCTGGGAAGTGC
The DNA here is from genome assembly GCF_003255815.1 of Theropithecus gelada. Lineage (NCBI taxonomy): Eukaryota > Metazoa > Chordata > Mammalia > Primates > Cercopithecidae > Theropithecus > Theropithecus gelada. The sequence goes on along the minus strand of NC_037672.1, from coordinate 186,290,398 downwards.
CAGGCGTTTGAGGCCCTCATCTTTACAGCAGAGGGTTACTCGGTGCTTTCGTTTTATTCTGGGATCATAACCACATCTCCGGGAACCAGGACAATCCCCTCTCGGTGCTTGTGGCCTGAGGTAGTTTCTCTGCTCACAAGAGTTGATGGGATTGTGTATTCTGCCGCCATCTAAAGGAAACAACCCTAACAACATTAGGGACTGGTTGAATAATTTATCTGACTCTTCTTACAAGAACTAGAAAGAAGCGATGAAAATACCAGGTCATATTTCTTACACTATTAGGAGTTCTGATGAAAGTTTTGGTAGCAGAAAAGGCTGAAGTAAATTATCAGATTAAAATAGTTAGGAAGATTCTCTCTGATTTCGTTTATCTGTTTTAGTTCCAGATGAACAACCAGGTCTCATGTTCTTATATGTTCCTGTAAACATTTTTTACGTGTTGCATTGTAAACTGTTTATGAGCTATTTGGAAGCCCATATATTACGTTTTCTTGTAGTCCCTGCAATGCTGTGAACATAGTGAGAGTTCAACACATATATTTTCTTAGTTTCATTTTTTCTTACTTACAAATTAAAAGTGTGGTACCAGCTCCCTACTGTATGATCTCAAAACATTTTGTATTGTTATAAATGAAAGAATAATTCTTCAAGCTATTCAAATACTGATATGAGATTACAGCAAAAGGAATGGTTCTTCTTTTATGGCTATAAAATCTAAAATAAAACCTTATGGCATCTGCCAACAATTCCACGTTGGCCTCCGACTGTGATCTGTTTCCCATGCTCATTAGACAGTTGAACTGGGTTTATGTGGGTGAGAGTAAACAGATTAGCCACTCGTGTGGGAACATAGATGCGGAGAAATGTTCCTGGGCTCAGGCTTCCAGTTCCAATTCCATCTCTACGCTCTGAGTACAGAGGTGGACAGGAGATGATGAAAATCACTGAGTCACTGCAGTAATCTAATTATAAATAGAGGTTTTATGAGTGGTGTTAATGTGTGCCACCTCAGCTAACCTGACAATAAAGGTTTCACGAGCTACAATGACATCTGGAACCAAATCACATGTAGGAATTATGCAGCCTCAATAAAAGCCACTTAATTAGCATTGCAAATAGTGTTCAGCATTTATGAGCCGTCTGCACATTTGCATACAGATACGTAAGTACATAATTGCAGCTGTTGTGTTTGTTCCATAAGACCTTGCCACTTTATTAGCAGAATATGTAAATCAGGAATTAACTCTCTCTGTCTGTCTCATCCTCAGTCATCTAAAGATGTGGTAAACCACGGGGATTGGGGGCAGGTTTTGTGTGAGGACGTCATCACCTTGCGTTAGGCTGGCTTGAGAATAGAAACGTAGCCCACAACTTATTTAGCAAAGGCGATTTTTGAATAATTTGTAAATACCATTTCCTGATGAATGAAGGTCATTTATTAGCTAACTTGGGCTTTCCCTGTTCATCTTTGAAATCCTTTACTTGCTCTGTCACCCTAGAAATATGGTCTATTTATGTCGGGCTGGTTTCAAGAGGCTCATTCTATACTTGCTCTTATTTGTATCTTTCAGATAGTGACAGCTATCTTGTATTCTAATTTAATAAAGTGCACTGGAATGGAAGAATCTAATCACAATGGAGTCGCATCTCGTAAGAGTTTTAGACACGGAAAACTGAGCAGATTTGGCAGCTGAATACAGAATAGAAAAGAGGGGCACCCAATTTAACTTATAGTCAATTCTTTTGAAGGAAATGCTAGTTGAACTAATTTAATAAATTGTATTAGTGCAGTTTCGTGTACTGGGAGATACAGTTTTTATATTTCGGATCTAGAAGTTGTGAATAAAAATTTCACCGTGGGTTTGTGATTTACTCTCAGCAAATCAGCTTTAAAATGTGCAGTTATGTCTGCTGTGCTGGCTTTCCATGGTGTGAACTTGGGCATCACAAGTACGAGAGACGTCTAGGGAACTTTTTGATAAATAGGAAACGCCCATCTGCATCCTGGCTTATTGGAGCTACAGTTCTTCCAGGATATCAGATTAGTCATAGAAATAAGTGACAGGGTCTCCGAGGAAAAGCGTTGGAGTAGGATGGGATTTGATAGTGCAGGCTCCACTGTTCATTCGCCCTTTCATCTATTCAGTTAGCATTTATGTAGACAGGTGCCAAGAAAGAGAGAGGACTGAGCTGAGTTGTTAAGCTGGAGGCTGAGGATAAGGAAGACTAATGTGTTAAGTCGGATCATAAAAATTCTGCAATTTAAAATTCAAAGTCACTGTCAAATGTGCTTTCTGAATGCTCATCCTTATGGAGTGTTGGGCTGGCTACAGTTCAATTTTAATAAAATGGATATTGTCCTAAATTTATAGAAATTTTAATTAATTATAAAATCCACATGCAAAAATAGTTAAATAGCTATGTATGAAACTACGGTTGAGCATGTGTTTGTGGCTTACTGGAGGAACGTTTCATATTTAAACAGTGAAAGGGAGGACAGCCTGTGTGCCTTTGACAGGAAGTCTCTTGATGTCCCTTCTGTCTCGATGACGGCAGCCACTAAATTAACGCCTTTTACTATTTTGGAAAGCCGCTCTCTGATGGAGCTGAGCTCACTGAGAACCTCTGTAAGTCTCTCTAGCTCATCTTTTCTCGATTCTACTCTACTTTTGGCAAAAGTAATTATACGGTAAGTCCTAGGAACTTCCTGTGTTGTAGAGGGAGACTCTGCAGAGCAGATTTTCACCACCAGCTTCCCGAGGAATGGAGAGTGGTGCCACGGTGCCCAGCCTTGCTAACTGTGGAAGAGAATTCTATTATTTAAAAACCTGAAATATGGTCTACATATGGATTGGGTACAAAAAAGGATCCCATAAAGAGAAAATTGGCTCTTTCGGTGGCCCCTTTATTCTTTTTTATGGGATATCATCATTCTTTTACAGATTAATTAGCCAAGATAGCAAATATTTTGTTAATATCATTATTTAAAATACCTTTGTGATTAATATGTAATTTGGTTGATAATGGAATAAATACAACAGAAAGGGTCTTGCCTTAAGCTTCCCTTAAGTTTTTGATTGCTACAATCTTCTGGATTTTACTTTTTTCGGGGGATAAAGATGGAGTCTCTCTATGTTGCCCGGCTGGTCAGAACTCCTGAACTCAAGCAATCTTCCCACCTTAGCCTCCCAAAGTGCTGGGATTACAGTGATGAGCTATTGTACCTGGTGATGTTAAAAATGTTAATGACCCCCAAAGTCAATGACATCTATTGCAAAAAAGGATCTCACTCTGGCCACTTGGCCTGGCAGGATAGTGTACACCCCGAATGTGGGTTCATCGGTTCTGTATCACAGTGGACACCCCGAACGTGGGTTCATCGGTTCTGTTTCACAGTGGACACCCCGAACGTGGGTTCAGCGGTTCTGTGTCACAGTGGACACCCCGAATGTGGGTTCAGCGGTTCTGTGTCACAGTGACTGCTCTTTGAGGTAGAAAAGGTGGCCACACAGATTACTGTTGAAATTTTTTGCTAGCGTATCCATGAGCTCTTTTCCTTTCTTTCTGTATTTAGCTCAAGGTAATTTTTAGGGTTATACGAATGATGTAGCCCAAAACACAAAAATAACCACAAAAATACCAGTTCATTTGCTCATTGTTGACCTTAACACTTTTCACAGAACTGGTGATGACAGCTCCAATGCTGCTGCGGCCAGGGCAGGCGGCGCTTCTCATCCCTCCCTCTGGACTCCTCTGCGTGCGTTTCCAGAGTGGAGAACTTTCCCCGGCTTGTCCCTCGTTCCCACGGTGCCAGCAGTGTGGCTTTCCTTGCTGTGTGCTCAGACAAGCTAAATGGTGATTATAACCTGGGGTCGTCTGATGCTTATGCAGGCAAGAGGCAGAATTCTAGAGGCAACTCACAGCCCCTGGAAGCCAGGGACCCCGGCCAGGCCCTGGGCTGGCGGCAGTGGTGCAGAAGCTGAGGGCTGGCCCTGGAGAGCCACTGGGGTGCCTCGGCTGCGTCCTTCTCTGTGGAGAGTGACCTGGACTTCTTCGAATTGGGTAACACTCTCTGGCTTGTGGCTTTAAAGATGCTTATGAACTTGTGAACCCCTGCTCTTGCTTCTTAAATATCAGAAACAGTAATAAAGATCATTAACATTTTTCTAATAGAAAGATGAGAAAAATAAAGAAAAGCTTAAAGGATAATTTGGCACTTTTCAGCTTAAGAAATGGAAATGAATTAAAATTATGACTAAAATTACTAGAATAATTACAATATTAATGAAGAGTTTTTTACTGTATTCTTGATGAACTGACTCAGTGCTTATTTCCTGAACCCGGCAGCATTCCCCAGAAAGGGGTGGAAAGTTATTTCTTTTATGCCAGAACAGCCATTAACTTCTTTCCTCTCACCTATTGCAAAACCACCAGTTCCTGAATTTTATGGCTTTTATTAAGTTACACAGTGAAGAAATTAGGTCCAAAACTATTAAAGTTGGATTTACCCTGTGGAAACAAGTATATTATTATTTCATTTGATTTGGTAATGGCAAAAACAATATATCAACAAGTTCTGATAATATAATTTTTATATTTCAGAGACATCTTATTGTTATGTTTAATCTCTGCCACTTTCACTGAAAATAGTAAGATGAAAAGATACAGTAAATGAAAAAAGCGTTTCAAAAACCTAGTAGTGAACTAAAAGATAACCAGTTTCCAAGTTAACATGGGTAGTAGAAAGAAAAAAAAGGTGTATCAGCAAGAGTTATGTCCCCAAACGGCATTCACTCTTGGTTTTTAAGCAGGACGGTATTTAATACAGGGAATTAAATGCCTTCAGACATCTCAAAGATCCTTGTGAAGTGCTGGGAAAGAAAAGGCCAGGGCAAGCGGTGTGAACTCTTAGCTGCACACCAAGCTTTTAGAGATCAAAGGGTCACAGATCCAGAAAACTGACACTGATGATCAGATTTTTCTTCAGTACTTAAGAAGATGATTTTGGAGCACTCGGGAGCCACCACAGAGAGCCCACATTTGCCATTTGCCATTTGCCTGCCTGTTCACCTGCCACACCCAGAGGTGCCTTCACCTCTCTTCTCCATTCCAAATCCTTCACAAGGGCTTCTTGTGGGCGGCTCTGCTAGCCAGGGGTGCTGGTGGGTGCAGCTTCCAGGCTTCCCAACTCCCTGATGCCAGGAGGCCGAGAAGGGGGAGAGCAGGGTTCTGTGGCCAGAGCATCAGGAGCCCAGCACGGCTATCCAGGAGGGCTCCTGTTCTCTTAGTAAGATAAGATATCTCTGGGTTTGAGGGGTTTGGCATTGTTTACAGAAGCAAATGGACAATTAGATAAAGCAGTAACACTAGCTCTGCATAGTCCTGCATGTCCTTTAGCCAGAGCATGGGAAAGGCTGCCCTGGTATTCACAGAGCAGCCATTCCTGCCTGCACCTGCCTCACCTGCACCTCCCTCAGCTGCACACACAGTGCCCTGTGCTGCTGCTCTGCGGCCACCGGGCTCTGATTCACCCCCGCCCCCCGCCATTGCAGAGCGGCACTTACTACGCAGAACTGAATCTTCAGTCTTGTTTTCTAATCACTTCTTCCCAACTTTCCCTCATCCCTACGTGCTATTTCTCCTATTGGTGTCGCTTCTCACCAGGTCTGTAAAAATCTCGTCCCACCCATTACTGGGCTGGCGCAGCCCATTTTAATTGAGCAGTTGGTGGACTTGGTGCTCTCTCTTCTCGGTTGCAGGCTGTTCCCAGCTCAGCTGCATTGAGGGAAGAGCAAACACTCAGGTGTCCCACACTCGGTGTCCCACACTCGGGTGTCCCATACTCAGGTGTCCCACACTCGGGTGTCCCATACTCGGGTGTCCCATACTCAGGTGTCCCACACTCGGGTGTCCCATACTCGGGTGTCCCATACTCAGGTGGCCCACACTCGGTGTCCCACACTCGGGTGTCCCACACTCGGGTGTCCCACACTCAGGTGGCCCACACTCGGGTGTCCCACACTCGGGTGTCCCATACTCGGGTGTCCCACACTCGGGTGTCCCATACTCAGGTGGCCCACACTCGGGTGTCCCACACTCGGGTGTCCCATACTCAGGTGGCCCACACTCGGGTGTCCCACACTCGGGTGTCCCACACTCAGGTGGCCCATACTCGGGTGTCCCATACTCGGGTGGCCCATACTCGGGTGTCCCACACTCGGGTGTCCCATACTCGGGTGGCCCACACTCAGGTGGCCCACACTCAGGTGTCCCACACTCGGGTGTCCCACACTCAGGTGTCCCACACTCAGGTGTCCCATACTCAGGTGGCCCACACTCGGGTGTCCCATACTCAGGTGGCCCACACTCAGGTGGCCCATACTCGGGTGTCCCACACTCGGGTGTCCCATACTCGGGTGTCCCACACTCGGGTGTCCCATACTCAGGTGGCCCACACTCGGGTGTCCCACACTCAGGTGGCCCACACTCAGGTGGCCCGTAGCCTGTACAGGTTTCAGTTTGCGGTAATGAGTCATCCCCCACATTGAGTGTATTGCTCTGAGAATTTCTCTGCTTAGATAATCTCCATCTCTGCCCTGTTAGTGCCACTTGCCCTTATGCTGAATCTCTGGACATTGCTGTCAGCAGAATAGCCTAATCTCAGAAACGTGTCTGACATCCTTTCTCTGAAGGACGCTGCTTGTTTCCCCTTCTTAGTGATTTCTCTTATCTCATCTCTACCTTCAGCTTTTTCCTCGTCTTCTCACGTATTATTTTCTGCCCTTTACACGCTTCAGAAATACTACTTCAACTGCCTCTGGAGACAGTTAGACATGAAATTCCAGTGTATAATGTTAATCCCTAAAGAGGGACTGACGGGAACCGAAGGTTATTTTTTTATGTCTTGGAGTCCCTGATGACTACTCTAGCGATGGACACACAGGGACCCCCAGTTTGCTAAATGAGTAAATGAGCCCAACTCCCTGTTTTCTCCTCTGCTGTTCCTACGGTGCTGGAGGAAAATCACGTCGTTTCACTGACTGACTGAATATCCATTTACAATTTCTGTTTTAAACTGGGCCTTTAGTCCATCACTGATCTTTTGCTTATTCCAGTTTAGCACTGTCTCTGCCTGTGTTCCCTAGAAAACCTGCTCGAGGGAAATAGGAGGTGCTATGCCGGATGATGAGTGCAGCTCAAACACACAAGTGAGGGACAAAGAGGCAGGGAAGGAGGGGCAGCAAGTCAAAGGGAGTGTCACTGAGCTGGTCACAGCCGTGTCCCTCAGAGCGTCACTAGAGAAGCCACCAGAAGGTACTGCTGCTCCAAACAGCCCATCCAGAGAATGGAAAGTATCACAGTTTATCTGCTAGTAACTGTCTTCCCTCAGTCAGACTTCACCGTGGGGTACCACACCCCTTCCCTCGGTCAGACTTCACCGTGGGGTACCACACCCCTTCCCTCGGTCAGACTTCACCGTGGGGTACCACACCCCTTCCCTCGGTCAGACTTCACCGTGGGGTGCCACACCCCGTCCTTCGGTCAGACTTCACCGTGGGGTGCCACACCCTGTCCGCTTCTGGGCACTAGGTCAGACTTCACCCGTGGGGTGCCACACCCCGTCCGCTTCTGGGCACTAGGTCAGACTTCACCCGGGGGTGCCACACCCCTTCCCTCGGTCAGACTTCATCTGTGGGGTGCCACACCCCCTCCGCTTCTGGGCACTACATATATGGACATGGAGAACGTCCTGTGGACTTTAGAATCGACAAAAAACCCTGGTGAGGGTGGAGAGAGGTGCGTGGCCCAGGCGTCAGGTGCAGTTTACGAGGGACGTCCTCCTCCTTGTCGCACAGCAGCAACCACCTGGTTCCAGGACCACAAACCAGCACAAGCTCCAGCCAGGGACTTTCTGACCAGAACGCAAGCCAAGTGCACACGTCTAGGCTGGCACAGGAATGAGTCTCTCTTCTTTCCACGTGAGGCTTTCACAAGTTATTATTATCATCCAGTAACAGCAAAGCCTGATTCCCGTAGCCGTGTAAGGAGCATGTGCATATTCAGATTTCTATTATTTCCAAGGGGAAAAATCTTATATTTATGTTTTACAGTATACTTTTATGTAAATGTGAGTTTTATGGCCAAAAAAAAAAAAAAACCCAATGTGTGGGTTTGGATAATATATTATACTAACTTTGAAAATGAGACAGAGACTTATAAAAGTAGAAACTCTTGCCCAAGGCAATAGGGCAAGAGTGTTTTAGTGAAAAGAACTTTTGATTGGAACCTGAAAGACTTGAATTTTAGTTGAAGCTCCACAGCCTACTTTTATCACTTTTTTAACCCAGAAGCACTAATATCCAAAAGAACTGGGCATGACGGACTTATCGATGCTTTGATCTTGTAGTGGCCTCACATTATACACCTCACCAACTTATGGAAGTTTATGTGTTTTCACAGATGATTAGGAGAGAGAGAGGGCGAGAAAAATTTAGATTACTTGACTTAGTACTTTTATGTGTTAGAAGCAAAAGAAATCCAGTTTTCTCTATGTTGGAAACATCAATAGGTTGAAATTGAAGAAAAGTCAGATTCCCACTAACAAAATACATAAGAACAAGCTCTTTCCCTTCTTCGTCTTCTCTCTAACAGCAAACCATTTTGGCTTATAAGTTGCAATATTTTATGATATTGAAAGTGTTATTTTATACATATAAATCCCATCCAGTGATTGTCTTCAGGTTGAAATATGTCAATTAAGATTAAAGACCAAAGTTTTTTTCTCCAAGAATATAGTCTTATGCCACATTTCATAACTAAATATTCTGTCAGAAAATTACAAAGAACTGTGTTCAAAAGTAACAGAATCTAGTAAAACTAGTCTGCAATTGCTAACAATACTGGTCTTAATGCTGTAAAAGTATAAAGAAAGAAATGAATGGAACACCATGAAAATGCTGGCCTCTTCCAGTTGCCAAGAAATGATGTAGTTTTTATGTCTTAAAAACATATAGTTTGCTCCTTTCTTGGTGCAAATAGTCATTTAATAAGAGAGTTATCTCTGCATGTCCAAAATAGATTGAGTTAGTTCCCATTACTCAAGTTGAATACAGCAAACCATTCATCCTGTTTGTCTTTTGATTTTCTCGCCATCTCTCTGCATTTACATCTGCATTGTAACTTAAGTAGGGGTGACCTTCCACAGTCAATCTTATATATAGGCTGTTTTAAGCATTTCTTAATAACAATTTTCCAGAATATCTTAATTTCCAAGCCAAAGAAAAATAAAGTAACATAAAATAGCTCAGGCTTCATGCCAGCATCAAATACGGGTGTAAATTAAACTGCTTAGTTGGAAGCCAATTCAGAATTTTTTTCTTGATCAGGATGAGATAATTAGCACATCTGCAAATCATGTAATTTTTATTATCTGTGAAGACTTTGCCACAATGAATACATCATTACCTGCACAAATAGGAAGGGAGAATGCTGCAGTTCATTTTCTGAGCTGCTGTGAGTGAGGAAGAAAAGCCAGCCGACCTTATCTTTTTCTTTATTATTAGCATTGCTGAAACAATTTGAAAGCAGAACCAAACGAAGATAAAAATGTAGACTGGTAACAAGTTGGGAAGAGTTTATTATAAAAGGGACTTGTAATTACTTAAAGAATATACTGAATAGGAAGGCCTGTGGTTTAAAAGTGCACAACATTGAGTAACAGGAAGTTCCAGACCTGCCCATACTCCAGGAGATAAAAAGAGAAGAAATAGAAAGTGAGGAACTAGGCTTCCTCAGAAAAATTAGCTGCAGAAAAGGAATATATTTACACTTTGACAATGAAATATGCAAAATATCTCCTTAAGTTGCTGATAAAGGTCACAAGGGCGACCTCCATGGTAGCGTGGAGCCAGGAGCATAGGGATATACTCTTTGATCTTGCAACATTATTTATCTTTTTATGAACATTGGTGTTGTGATAAATAAAACTGTGATAAGGATGATGGCATTCTCCAATTTGCCAGTGGGCTATTTTCCAAGACTGGATAACAAAAGCCTAATTAAAGGGAATTGTGCAGTTGTGTTCTGACGTTGGGTGTCCGGACCACAGAAGCAGCCCCATGCTACGTACCCAATGGCACCCATGGCTAGAGCGGGGAGATCCTGAAGTGTGCCCAGGTAAGTGGAGATGGAGAGGCCTGGAACTTAGGGACTGAGGGTTATGGCAGGTAGGATTTTCCTCTAAGAAAATCCTCGAGGCTCTCTCTTGGTCCTGGGTCAGCCTTGGTTGTATTCCCACCCTCCATTTTTCCTCAAAAGGGCCATGGGGGCCGATCTGCCTGCTCCTCTTTTCACCGCTGCCACCTGAAGCTCCCAGCCGTGATTCTCTACCCCTTGGCCTGCTGGAGAAAATGATTTGGTGGGTCACCTGCCTTTCCTTTGCTGAAGAAGCTTAAAGCTCTTTTGCAATTTAATATCCATTTTTACCCGTAGCAACATTTATTCTTTGAACAGCTACTTTTGAGGACATACTATGTTCCAGGCATGTAATTAGACAGTAGCGACACAAAGATGAGTGAGTTCAGTGGCAAAGGCGTTCTTCTCTGCAGAAGGAAGACAGTGTCAGACAACAGACAACTAAAATAACACACGACATTTTATCCTATCCATTAGAATAACTACTACCGAAAAGAAAACCAAAAACCCGAAACTAACGGGTGTGGGAGAAAAATGGAAAAACTGAAATCCTTGTATGCTGCTGGTGGGAATTGAAAATGACTCAATGGCTATGGAAACATTATGATGATTCCTTGAAAAATTAAAACTGGAATTACCATATGATGCAGAAATTTCACTTCTGGATATATACCCCAAAGAAATGAAAGCAGGGTGTGGAAGAGATATTTGCACATTCGTGTTCAGAGCAGAATTATTCACAATAGTCACAAGGTGGAAACAATCCACGTGGCCATCAATGAATGACTGGATAAAGAAAACGTGGTATACTCATGCACTGCAATATTATTCAGCCTTAAGAAGGAAGAAAATTCTAATGCATACCATAGCATGGGTGAACTTTGAGGACATTATGCTAAGTGAAATAAGCCAGTCACAGAAGATAAGTAGGTTATGATTCTACCTATAGGAGGTACTTAGAGTAGTCAGCTTCACAGAGACAGAAAGTCTTCACTGAGAACAGTGGCTCCCAGGGCCTGGGGGAGGGGAAGGTGGGAGAGTTGTTTAAAGAGTATAGCATTTCAGTTTTCCAAGATGAAAACTTCTGGAGATTGATTTTACAACAGTGTGAATGTACTCACCAGTACTTACCTGTACACTCAATGAGGAAACTGTATCACAAAAGTGTCTATTTCTAGAGGACTGAGAGGATGTAGACAGAAAACACCAACAACTGAAAGTCCGGAACAGCGTACCTAGAAGAGTTTAACGGTGCACAGGAGCTTCCTGGAACACAGGCAGGGAGGAACAAGCAGGCGTGGACAACATGTTGCGGTGTGCCAGGGCAGACCCTGCTTCCTGCATGGCTGGAATGGAAACAAAGGGGAGAGAAAATGATGTGGAAGAAATTTCAGGGCATGAGATTTCTGGAGTGTGTATCTGCAGGAGACATTAATTTGGCACTGAAATCGGAAGTGAATGTCAGTCTTCCCAAACCTCTCATTAGCTCTAATCACCACAGCCCACCTATACCGGTGAGGGTCAGCAGTGGAGACACAGGTTGACTGGGAACAGCCGCTGCGTAGATGGGATCCGCAGAGGGAGGGGTGAGGGGAGAAGAGTAAAAAAACAACATGGAAAACACAGTGCAAAGGGGCTTGGGCTTCCTCATTCAGTCCGGATTTGCATGGGGGCCCAGGCACAGTGGCTCATGCCTGTAATCCCAGCATGCTGGGAGGCTGAGGAAGGTGGGTCACCTAAGGTCAGGAGATCAAGACCAGCCTGGCCAACATGGGGAAATCCTGTCTCTACCAAAAATACAAAAATTAGCTGGGCGTGGTGGCAAGTGCCTGTAGTCCCAGCTATTCAGGAGGCTGAGGTGGGAGAATCAAACCCAGGAGGCGGACGTTGCAGTGAGCTGAGATCGCGCCACTTCCCTCCATCCTGAGCGAGACAGCAAGACTCCATCTCAAAGAAAAAAAAAATATATATATATATATATGTGTGTGTGTGTGTGTGTGTGTGTATATATATATATATATATAAATAAAATTTTGGACCCAGCAAGGAGGCAGGAGCTACCTGTACAGCACACAAGATTAATAAGAAGATATTTGTAATGTAGAGGTTTTGAAAGAGGTACTTTCGTGAATGCAAAGCATTGTTCCCATCAGAAAAGACACTACACCAAAGGTGACTATTTTTTGAGACACAAAAACATTAACCAGAAATGTGGCGAGAGAGTTTTAGCAACACTGAACTTAAGGCTGGCACTTGATTTGTTTTTGACATAGTTCTCCCTGCTTTTTTGGGTTAGTGACTGCTTTTTCCTACCACTGCTGATGAGTTCACTTTCCTCACTGCTTGGGATGACAGATTCACACTCTTCTCCTGGCTTGTGTGTGGCACGTACACAACGCCTCACTGTCATCAAGCCAAAGTCTGCTTTTTCACAATGGATGAGCTAAACATCACTTCCTATACACACGACTTCAAGGGAATCCCAGTACTCGATTTACCTTAAATTTTAATATAAAAATTCCATTTTACTTATTATAGAAACAAAGACATAATACTTTATAAGTAAATTAGGACACACAAACATGCAATTGAAAACAACCACAACAAAAAACAAAAACCCTTTAGTATAAACAAGCTTCATTTAAATGTTCTTAGATTTCTCATTGGTACCACAGTGGGTATCAGTTGAGAGCCTCTCATGGTCTTTCTAGTTCTAAAGCTACATGAGTATATTTCTCACGTTAAATTATTTGGAAGCCAATGTCTTTGGCTTCCAAACACTGCGATTTCTGTTTTTCAAATGACATTCTAAGATGTGAGTTGATTGGCAGCTTGAGTAACGTGAAAGATATTAGAGTATTTGGAACCCATCCTTCAGGGACTCTGGTTTCTGTTCTCACTTTCCTAAAAGTGTACCTCAAGCTACAGCCTTGAAGGAAGCCATGGGTCGTGTTTTGAGTATGTTTGATCCCCTCCACCTGCCTCCCATCCCCTGTGAACATCTTCCCAGAATGCTTCACCACTGAGGCAAACCGGAAGCAGTGAAGTGACTTCCAATTCTGAAAACCGCTGCCCTGGCTGGCAGTGAGAAGGCAGCACACTCTGCAGACTCAAGAGGTCTGTAGTTTCAAAGAAGTGAAGGCTTCTTTTTTTTTTTAATTTTTATTTTTTTAATTAATTTATTTTTTTAGTATACTTTAAGTTCTAGGGCACATGTGCACCATGTGCAGGTTTGTTACATATGTATACATGTGCCATGTTGGTGTGCTGCACCCATTAACTCGTCATTTACATTAGGTATATCTCCTAATGCAATCCCTCCCACCTCCCCTCACCCCAGGACAGGCCCCGGTGTGTGATGATCCCCTTCCTGTGTCCAAGTGTTCCCATTGTTCAGTTCCCACCTATGAGTGACAAACCTGACAAAAACAAGAAATGGGGAAAGGATTCCCTATTTAATAAACGATGCTGGTAAAACTGGCTAGCCATAAGTAGAAAGCTGAAACTGGATCCCTTCCTTACACCTTATAGAAAATTAATTCAAGATGGATTAGAGACTTAACTGTTAGACCTAAAACCATAAAAACCCTAGAAGAAAACCTAGGTAATACCATTCAGGACATAGGCATGGGCAAGGACTTCACGACTAAAACACCAAAAGCAATGGCAACAAAAGCGAAAATAGACAAAGGGGATCTAATTGAACTAAAGAGCTTCTGCACAGCAAAGGAAACTACCACCAGAGTGAACAGGCAACCTACAGAATGGGAGAAAATTTTTGCAATCTACTCCTCTGACAAAGGGCTAATATCCAGAACCTACGAAGCAAAGACAGCTTCTATTTTAGCGTGGATGAGATCACCTGCGCCCATGGTGAGAAGACAAAACGTGGATGATTCATTCAGTTTTGCAAGGACAGAGTCCAGCCTGAGGAAGATAATTGAAAGTCTTCCGGTGACAAACGATCTTATTTCCAAGTCTGATTTAGTGAGTGGCAAATAACCACAAGTGTGATCGGGTTTTGCCAGCACAGATCTCCTCCCCCAGTGGTAAGAAGATGGCTGAGCCGGGGGAGGCTGAACAGCTGCATCTTCCCCAAATTATCCGCATTTGCTTCCACAATGCTGCACTTGCTAAGAGGGAACCGCTTCCAAAGCAGCAAACACAACTCACGTTTTGCTAGTAGTTTACTAGTAGTAGTTCTAGTACAGATGCTCCTCCTTGACATAAAGATAGGGTTACATCCTGACATCATGAGTGGAAAACGTACTGAACATACCTCACCTACCGAACATCACAGGTCTCGCCCACCTTACATACGCCCAGAACACTTACACTGGCCTGTGATTGGCAGAATCATTTAATATGAAGCTTTTTATAAAAAAGTATTGCAGATCTCATGTCATTCATGAACTCAGTGCACTGTGGGGTGCAGTGTTGGTTGATGCCCCTGGATCGCCTGGCTTCCTGGAAGCTGGGGCTGGCTGCCCCTGATGTGCATCCTGAGGGTCTTCCTGCCACATGCTGCTAGCCCAGGCAAAGAGCACAGTTCAAAATGCGCTGTCTACTGAATGCACATCACCTATGCACCATTGTAAAGTCAAAAAATCTTACACTGTAGGGTTACTAGTATTGTACTAATCATTCTACACTATTTGGAAATATTTGTACATGAACACTGCTAGAAATAAGAAAGTGCTGGTGATCTTCCTTTGTAAAATAAAATTGTCCCAATTAAGAAGGAAAAAACAAATTTGCTAGGACTGTATTTTATTATGTGGGATTATTACTGTAATAATTAGCATTATTATTGTTTCGTAATAGCCAGCTTTAGGTAGTGTGAAAGCATGGACTGTATTAGCTAGAAAACCAGGTTTTAAATCTACACTCTGCCTTTTATTAGCTGTGTGTCTTCAACTTACAGCTGTCCCTCGGTGCACCTGGGGGACTGGTTCCAGCACTGGGTCAGCCCTACAGAGCTCACATAAATTAACAGCTTGCCCTTCTTACATGTGGGTTTCACATGCCCTGAATACTGCATTTTCTGATCCGTGTTTCATTGAAAAAGCTTGACCACATAGTTTAAACCCATCTTATTCAAGGGCCAACTTTTTTTTTTTAAGAGAAATGTAATTTATTTCATGTAATAAATGTATTAAAGTATGAAAACAACATTACTTTTATAAATTCAAATTACAATTCAATCCTGTAATAATACAGATAGGAATGGGGTGGACAGAGCCAACACTCATGTGGTTTTTCTTTGGTGTTTTAAGACCAGGGTCCTGTTTAATGCCATGCACACAGGGGACCAGACAGGATTTGACCGACAGTGTAGTTTAATTCAGATTATAGCATAGCGGTGCTTTTAAAAAGGATTTTATTATTAAGATTAAAATAATGGGCTGAAAAAGTTCCCCCAGATTCATTAAGCTTAGCACATGATATGAAGTCCTCTTTCTTTCTTCTTGCACTGCCAATCCTTTCAAATAAGCATTCTGTCCTATAGCCTCCATTTTCAATCCATACTCCCCTTAGCTCTCAGAAATCTGCCTTTTTCTCTGTTTACTTGTCTGAACCTGAACTCCCTTTTTTTTTTTTAATTTGACTTTAAGTTCCAGGATATAAGAGCAGAATGTGCAGGTTTATTATGTAAGTATACATGTACCATGCATTTATCAACCCATTGTCTAGGTTTTAAGCCCCACATACCTTAGCTATTTGTCCTAATGCTCTCTCTCCCCTCACCTCCCACTCCCTGACTGACCCTGATGTGTGTTGTTCCCCTCCTTATGTCCATGTGTTCTCATTGTTCAACTCCCACTTGTGAGTGACAACAGGCAGTGTTTGGTTTTCTCTTCCTGTGTCAGTTTGCTGAGGATGAAGGCTTCCATCTTCATCCATGTCCCTGCAAAGGACATGAACTCATTCTTTTTTATGGCTGCGTAGTATTCCATGTTGTATATGTGCCACATTTTCTTTATCCAGTCTATCATTGATGGGCATTTCAGTTGGTTCCATGTCTTTACTATTGTGAACAGTGCTGCAATAAACATACATGTGCATGTGTCTTTATAGTAGAATGACTTATAATCCTGTGGGTATATTCCCAGTAATGGGATGACTGGGTCAGATGGCATTTCTGGTTCTAGATCCTTGAGGACACATCACACTGTCTTCCACAATGGCTCAACTAATTTACATTCCCATCTGCAGAGTAAAAGTGTTCCTGTTTCTCCAGAGTCTCGCCAGCATCTATTGTTTCCTGACTTTTTAATAATCACCATTCTGACTGATGTGAAATGGTTCTCACTGTGGTTTCGATTTACATTTCTCTAACGATCAGTGTTGTTGAGCGTTTTTCATATGTTTGTTGGCCACATAAATGTCTTCTTTTGAAAAGTGTCTGTTCATACACTTTGCCCACTTTTTGGTGGGGTTGTTTGTTTTTTTCTTGTACATTTGTTTAAGTTCCTTGTAGATTTTGGATATTAGACCTTTCTCAGATGGGTAGATTGCAAACATTTTCTCCCATTCTGTAGGTTGCCTGTTCACTCTGAGGATAGTTTTTTGTTGTTGTTGTGCAGAAGCTCTTTAGTTTAATTAGATCCCGTTTGTTAATTTGGCTTTTGTTGCCACTGCTTTTGGTGTTTTAGTCATGAAGTCGTTGCCCACACCTGTGTCCTGAATGGTATTCCATAGGTTTTATTCTAGGGTTTTTGTGGATTGGAGTTTTATGTTTAAGTCTTTAATCCATCTTGAGTTAATTTTTGTCTAAAGTGTAAGGAAGGGGTCCAGTGACAGTTTTCTGCATATGGGCCAACTGTTCTTAACCTTTCTAGGACTCAGTTTCCTCATTGTAAGGTGGAAGGAATGACCTGACTTTGGCAAGCAGATTGTAAAGTTAAAATAATATAATGCCAGTGAAACGTCACATTCATGGGCGTCTAAAAAGTTGCAATGGTTTTAGCAGCCCCAGAAATGTAATTCGCTCCTGTAGTTTAAAATGTGTTATTTGTGTATTAATCTTAACTACTACCCACTGGCTCACAGCAGCTTGAATCTAAGTAAAATAGCTTGGAGAAAGTCATTGCTTATTTTAAAGTAGTTATGACTTTTGTCAACACAAAACTCAGATATTTTGTAAAGTTAGTTAAGACAATGTTGCCTTTACTCAAAATTGCCCGGTGGTAGCCCCTCTTTTTTTCCAGGCAACCTGCGTTTCTACAGTGGTCCCACGCCCATTCGCTCACTCTGCTCCAGCTGCCCAAGCCTCCTTACTATTCTTCACAGGCTTCCTCTCAGAGGCTCTATGCTTTGCATCTCCTAGGTCGGGAACTCCTTCCCTCAGGTGGCTCCATGGCTTTCTCCCTCCTGTGTTCATCATGTTAAAATTCACACACAGACAAATACACTCACACACATGCACACACTCCCGTCTCCATTCCTACCTCATTTTCTCTTCAGACTCCATGTCCCCATTATACATCCTTTGCTAACAGGCTTCATTTGTTTGCTGAGTGACTGTCTCCTCTCCTGAAATGAGTGAGGCAAGAGCAGGATGAGCACATCATTTTTGAGATATTCTTGGATCCTTTGAAAGTTATGTTAAACAACTGACTCTGCCAAACTGGGATGTGCTCACCCTGTCCATGAGGACTGATATTTATTATTATTATTTATTTACTCATAGACCAGGTCTCACTCTGCCACCCCGACTGGAGTGCAGCAACACAAACATAGCTCAGTGCAGCCTGGAGCCCTTGGGCTCGGGCAATCCTCCTGCCACAGGTGCAGGCTACCACGCCTAGTTTGAGAGCCTGGCTGCGTTCTCAGTGCTGTATCTCCAGGGTCTGCTTTACTGTAGAGTGCCTGGTAGGTGCTCAGATCATATGATATTGGTTGTTGAATGAATGAATACATTTTGAAGCCTGACTCTAAGTCTATGTCATGTCTTGCTTCTGGTTTGCTTCCCTGACACCTTTCTCTCTTCAATCCATTCTTCTCATTGCTACCTAAGCAATGAGTCACTGTACTGCCTAAAAAAAAAAAAAAAGCGCCTCTATCATCTCAATACTTAAGCAGAAAGTCCAAACTACTTACTGTGGCTTCCGGATCCTGCCACCCTCTTGGCTTCTCAAATATCCATTTCAGTCACATTTCTCAACCCTTGTTCCTGAGACTCAGAGCTTTCAGTCACTTCTTGAAGTTTCCTGAAGTAGTAAGACCTTTTGTGGAGATACCTTGCGCAGGACTCTGTCTTCCACCAAATATCACTTTTCCTCCCTTAAGTTTGCAAATTCATATTCATCCTTCAGATCTAGTTCACAGGTCACTTTGCCAAGTGCTTGAAGTGCCTAAGTATTTTGTTTTGTCAGAGAGATTTTTTCTACATTTTAAAAGAACAACCACTAATTATTTCTTATATTAGTTGCAAGATAATTTATTTTAAAATGCCTTAGCCTTCTACATGTGTAAATTAAATTTAATTCATATTCTAGAAATTACTAGTTTGCGTTTGAAGTATGTTCACAGAGACTTCCCACTCTAGATATATCTATGGCAAGTAGGCCAAGTCTCATCTAGATACACAGCAGAAGGTTTGTTAATTAGCACAAAGAACACTAGAAATAGTTCTCCTTTTTTCTTGATAAAATAAATAGTGCTCAATATATATAATTGTCTGAAAAAATTTCATGGAACCTGACATTCCTGTGTGAGCAGAATCTGGAAACCTAGCAGGATCACACCTATAATGTTGCATCCAAGTTCTTTGTAGCTATTGGGTCTTTTTGCCCTACTCTTAGGCAGGATTGCTCTGTCTAATCTAACTCAGAGGTTAGTGGATCCCAACATTAGAATGTAATTGTACTTTTCCTACAATAACCTTTTGTGTGAAATGCTTGTCAGGGTGTTTACAGTAGAGCACAGGAGATCATTATATTAAAAAATACATAGGTTGCATGACTGTGTTGAGACATTTATGCTTCTAAATGTTCGAATTTGTGGTAGACTTAGTCTGCAACTGCCTTTATTATAACTTTTTACCTAATTTAAGAGGTTCCAACCAGCCTGTCATTGCTGAAAGCAACAAATGTTTACAAAGAACCCCACAGATGCTGACCACATTGGCTTCTGTGAGTCTGACATGGTGTGATGATGTAATTATGCACCAAGGTCAGCTCTGCCCATGAGGATTGTGAGCTCTCAGATGAGCCTTCTTCTTATCTGTGCTCATGGAGGTGGACACATTGGTGGGCTGACTCAGCTGATGTTTGTTATGTGGATGAACAAATGAAATATAAGACCTTTAACATTAGAGACAGCTAAAGGCAATGCAACCTAAAAGATTTAAAGATAATACAATTGGTAGAGTGATGGTTTAACCACTTGTGCTGCCTGGGATTTAGGAATTTCCCCAGGATACAAGAGACTCAAACACCAGGACAGGGCCAGGCAAACATGGACAGCTGGTCACCCTGACAGGCCTTCTTTTCCCTTACTTAAATAATTACTCACGTTAAAAAAATTTAAAGCATAAACAAGGTTGACAACATTTTGTAATCTTTCTCAATCAAAACTCTTAATTGTTTACCTATAGAAGGAAAGTTTCTCAACATAATAAAGGCCATTTATGGGAAACCTACAGCTAATATCATAATCAACAGGGAAGAACTGAACTCTTTTGCACTAAAATCTGGTACAAGAGAGGGCTGCCCACTCTCACCACATGCCTTCTACATAGTACTAGAAGCACCAGCAAAAGCAATCAAAAGGGAAAAAGAAATAAAAGACATCCAAACTGAAAAGGAAGATGTAACATCATCTCTGATTGCAGATGGCATGATTCTATGAGAGGAAAACCCCAAAGATTCCAGAAAAAAACTTGAGAACAAATACCTGAATTCAGTAAAGTTGCAGAATACAAAATTAACATATAAATATCAGTAGCATTTCTTTTTTATTTTTTTCTTTTTGACTTATTTGTATTTGTTACAACTTTGAGCAGAATGTGACTCAGGCACTACACTTCCATCCACGAGACTGGCTCTGGGTTATTTTTAAACAACTTTATGATATGCTCAGGTTGGCTTATAACTTTGCTCCTCCAAACAATACTTTTCTTTGGAAAACAAGCCCCAGGGAGAGTTCCTTCCATCAAGTGGCTTCAGTTTAAGCTGTTTCTGGGGGACTAGTACATGCAGAATTGGCAACTACAGGGGATGAAAAGTTCAAAAAGTAGATGCTACAAGATGTAACAAATATTTTTCTTCTAAACATCAAGGTATAGCTCAGGAACACTTCGATAACAAGATTTGGTCTACTAAGGAATCTGGCTTGATAGCTAAACACTTTAGACCACAAAGTTAACATCATGTTACATACATCTTACAACACATCTGTTAAAATCACACATCTGTTACAACACATCTGTGTAAATGACGAGTTGATGGGTGCAGCACACCAACATGGCACAAGTATACATATGTAACAAACCTGCACGTTATGCACATGTACCCTACAACTTAAAGTATAATAATAGTAAATAAATTTAAAAAAAAATAAGCCAATGTGAAACTAAGAAAGCATTGCTAGCTCTGCTTTAGTGCCTAAGGTATCACAGCATCACTTAGAAGTAGACAGAAATCTTATATTCCCCTTGAAGTAGTTGTTGTCATGCCATACGGACTATTTAATGTTAACAAAAATAAAGAAAAACATCCTTGAAAGTATATTCTCAGAGGAACTGTAGAGTATCGAACAGGGAAGTCATCCATCAGCTGGAGGTTGTTCTGCTTTTCCATGCGTGCTGTGTCGTCATCTCCTTCGAGGGGCGGCGTTTCTTCAGTTGCAGCAGCACTGGTATCATCAGCAATAGGGTCATCTTCATCAATACCAGACCAAGTTTGTTCATCCTGTAGATCCTGTTAGCCTGTGTCTGGGGATCTTCCAGACTGAAGTCGGAAGATAAGAGCGCAGTTTCATAAAGCAAGATGACCAGATCCTTCACAGACTTGTTGTTCTTATCAGCCTCTGCCTTTTGCCTTAAGGTCTCAATAAAGGAATGGTCGGGGTTTATCTCCAGGTGTTTCTTTGCTGCCATGTAACCCATTGTTGAGTGGTCTCTTAGGGTTTGAGCTTTCATGATTCTCTCCATGTTTGCTGTCCAGCCATATGTGCTTGTGACAACATGGAGACGTCACCAATAACTTTGACACAACTACCTTTTCAACTCTTTTCTCCAATATGTCTTTCCCGATTTTGCAGAGGTTCTCAAACTTTGTTTGTTTTTTACTTCTTCCTGTTTCTTTTTCTCTTCTTCATCCTCTGGAAGTTCCAAGCCCTCTTTGGTGACTGACACTAAAGCCTTGCCCTCAAATTCCTTCAGATGCTGGACACAGTACTCATCATTCATCTTGGTCATATAGATCACTTCCAAACCATGTTTACAAAGACATTCTACAAAGGCTGAATTAGCTATGTGGTCCTTGGTCTCACCTGTGATATAATAGATATGGTTCTGGTTTTCCTTCATTCTGGTGCAGTAGTCCTGGAGAGAAACCATCTCATCGCCAGAGGCAGATGTGTAGTATCTTAGCAGCTCTGAAAACTTCTTCTGATTTTGAGAGTCTCCGTGTATTCCAAGCTTTATGTTTTTAGATAACTGCTCATTGAACTTCTTGTAGCTCTCTTTATCGTCTGCCAGTTCAGTAAAGAGTTCTAAGCATTTTTTGACAAATTCTTCCTGGTAACTTTCAGATTTTTGCTTCATTGCAACATCTCACAGGAAATATTTAGAAGGAGATCCTCCGAGTCTACCACCCCTCTGATGAAGTTCAGATATTCAGGAATTAGCTCCTCACAGTTATCCATGATGAGAACTCTGCATGCATACAAATTGATGTTGTTCTTTTTCTTTCAGTTTCCAACAGCTCAAAAGGAGCACGTCGTGGGACAAATAGAAGGGCTCTGAATTCCAACTGTCCTTCAACTGAAAAATACTTCACTGCCAAGTAATCTTCCCAGTCATTGGTCAAGCTCTGGTAGAATTCTCTGTATTCCTAATTAGTAATGTCGTCAGGATATCTGATCCAGATAGACTTTGTTTTGTTGAGTTCTTCTTGATCGATGTACTTTTCCTTAATCTTCTTCTTCTTGTCACCATCCTTCTTTTCTTCTTCTCCTTCATCAGAACCAGCATCTTCAATTTCAGGTTTGTCTTTGGACTCTTTCTCTTCTTTTCCTTTTTCTTCTTCTTTATCTTCCTTTTCTTCAGCCTCATCATCGCTGACTTCTTTATCATGTTTCTTCTCCACAAAAAGAGTGATGGGATATCCAACAAACTGAGAATGTTTTTTCACAATCTCCTTTATTCTTCGTTCGTCCAAGTACTCAGTTGGTCTTCTTTTAGTTGTAGGATAACCTTTGTTCCATGACCCATAGGTTCACCTGTGTCTGTCCTCACTGCTGAGGACTCCGAGCCGTACTGCTCATCATCGTTATGTTTGGTGATCACTGTTACTTTCTCAGAAACCAAATAAGCAGAATAAAAATGAGCACTGAACAGGCCAATCTTAGAGATACATGGAGCAGCCTGCAAAGCTTCCATGAACAGTTTGGTCCCAGACTTGGTGATATTTCCAAAGTTATTGGTCAAGTCAGTATTGGTCATTCCAGTTCCAGTATCCACAATAGTAAGTCTTCGATCTTGTTTGTTTGGTATAAGGTTGATATGCAGCTGTTTCCCAGAGTCTAATTTACTGGGATCCGTCAAGCTCTCACTCCGGATTTTGTCCAATGCATCTGATAAATTTGAAATGAGCTCGCTCAGAAAGATCTCTTTGTCCGAGTGGAAAGTATTGACGATCAATGACATCAGATGGGCAATTTCTGCCTGAAAGGCGAACGTCTCAACCTCCTCCTCCGCTGTCGGTTGGTCTTGGGTCTGCGTTCTCTCAGGCATCTTGGCTAAGGGACAGCACGAGCTCCACAGTGCAGCAGCACCAGGACGCTGAAGCAACTCTAAATATCAATAGCATTTCCATATACAAATAACAACTTAGCTGAAAAAGAAATCAAGAAAACAATTACATTTATGATAACACTAAAAACAAAATGTTGGAATCAATTTAACCAAGGAGGTAAAAACCTGTAGGCTAAAAAATACAAAACATTAATAACATAGATTGAAGAAGATACAAATAAATGGAGAGATATCTAATGTTTATTTCTCAGAATAATTGATATTGTTAAAATGTTTATACTGCCCAAAGCAATATGGATTAATGCAATCCTTATCGAAATCTCAATGGTATTCCTCACAGAAATAGCAAAAACAACCTTGAAATTTATACAGAACCACAAAAATCCCTGAATAGCCAAAGCAATACTGAGAAAGAAAGGCAGTTATCACACAACCCTATTTAAAAGTATATTACTAAGCTATAGCAATCAAAGCAATATGATATTAGTGTTAAAACAGACACATAGGCCAATGGAACAGAATACAGAGCTGATAAATAAATCCAAACACATATAGTCAGCTAATTTTTGACAGGAGCACCAAGAGGACACAATGAGGGAAGAAGAGGTGTTTCAAAATATGGTGCTGGAAAGCCGGGCACGGTGGCTCAAGCCTGTAATCCCAGCACTTTGGGAGGCTGAGGTAGGCAGATCAAAAGGTCAGGAGTTCCAGACCAACCTGGCCAACTAATGAAACCCAGTCTCTACTAAAAAAAAATACAAAAATTAGCCGTGCATGGTGGCAGGCACCTGTAGTTCCAGCTAATTGGGAGGCTGAGGCAGGAGAACTACTTGAACCCAGGAGTCAGAGGTTTCAGTGAGCTGACATTGTGCCACTGCTCTCCAGCCTGGGCGACACAGCGAGACTCTGTCTCCAAAAAAAAAAAAAAAAAAAAGGTGTTGGAAAAACTGTATTTCCACATGGAAATGAATAAAACTGGATGCTTATTTTACTCCACTCACAAAAATCAACTCAAAATGAGTATCAGACCTAAACGGAAGACCAGAAATTATAAAACTCCTAGAAGAGAATGCAGGGGAAAGTGGCAATGATTTTTTTGTACATCTCACTTAAAGCCCAGGCTACAACAGCAAAAACAAACAAATGGGCTGCATCAAACTAAAACTGTTCTTCACAGCAAAGGAAGCAATCAACAAAGCCAAGAGGCAAACGACAGAGGTGTAGAAGATATTTGCAAACTGCATATCTGATAACGTGTTAATATCCTAAATTTTAAAAATAACTCTTACAACCCAATAGCAGAAAAACAAATAACATGATTAAAAATTGGGCAAAAACTGGGTTCTCTAGAGACATAAAAACAGTCAACAGGTATATGAAAAGGGGGTCAATATCATTAATCATCAGGAAAATGAAAATTAAAACCACAATGAGATACCACCTCACACCCGTAAGCATGGTTGTTATCAAAAAGGCAAGAGCTAATGAGTGCTGGCAAGAGTGTGGAGAAAAGGAAGCCTGGCAGAGTTTTGGTGGGAATGTAGATTGATGCAGCTCCTATGGAAAGCACTGTGGAGGTTACCATACCATCCAGCAATCCCTCTTCTGAGTCTCCAGGCAAAGGAGATGAGCTCACCCTCCTGTAAAGATACCTGCACTTCCATCTTCATTGCAGCATCATTTGCAACAGTCGAGACACAGAAACAACCTAAGTGTGTGTTGATGGACCAATGGGTAAAGAAAATGTGGCCGGTGTGTACAATGGAATAACATTTGGCCCAAAAAAAAGAGATCATGCCATTTCCCACAACATGGATGGAACTGGAGGACATGCTGCTAAAGGAAATAAGCCAGACACAGGAGGAAAATACTGTGTGGTCTCAGTTATATGTGAAATCCATGAAACAATGAATCAAAAAGGTCAAATATGCAGAGAGAGAGACAATAAAACCATGATTACCAGCATGAGAAGTTGAAGAGAAAGGAAATGGGGAGATGTAGGTCTAAGGACACGAAGTGGCAGATACGGAGGATGAACCGATGTGTCAGATGAACGAGGGTAGAGTTCCAGTGGACAACGTGAGGATTGCAGTTAATACAGTTGCATGGTATTTGGGATTTTTGTCAAGTAGATTTTAGCTGCTTTTGTTACACACAAAAGTAACTGTGAGATGGTAGATATGTTAATTTGCTTCACCAAAGTAACCATTTTACTACTGTATGTATCATGTAATATCATGTCTCAAACCTCAAATATACTCAATAAAATTTACTAAAAACAAGAAAAAATATAAACAAGGTAAGAGAAACGTGGCTAGTGATTGGTATACACAACTTCTTTCAAAAAATCTTGGAAGATAAATAGCAACAAATGTTCTGAATGTTACAAAACATTGCTTTAATTTACAGCACCACAAATGCCCTAAATTACGAAAATGCTTTTACCTTTTATTCCTCTTGCATTAGAAGATGTTATAGATGGTAGTAATAATAAGACTGTCTTGCTTTTCTAAAGCTCTTTAGAGTTTTTAAGGCACTTTCAAAAATTGTGATTTCGCCTTCACAATAAGCCTTTAAGGTAGGTCTTGCAGACAGTACATCGTCATGACAGTGCAGACTTACCTAAGAACTGGGAAATACAGGAAGTGCAACTGCTGTGAGAGAGTAAAACCAAATTGCTAAGTTATAAAAAGACACAATGTCTCCTAGGCCCAAAGTATCAGGTTCCTAACTATAGATTAACCATTGATAATAATATGTGTGTTAGGCAACAAAGAAAACCCAGAATTTCAACTGACAGTGGCCTAAACAATAAAGCCGTGTAATGGTCTCTCAGGGCAAGCTGTTCAGACCTTCCAGGGCTAAGGGTGGCTCAGCAACGCCACCAAAACCCAGGTTCCCTCTCAGTTTCTACTCTGTCGTCTTAAGTGTGTTGGCTTGATTTCTTGCACCCAAAAATGGTGGCACTGCTGCAAGCCCAGTCTCATGTCTCCAGTAAAGGCAGGAAGAAGGGAGAAGGAATGGCCCCAGCTGTCCCTTTTATCAGGAAAGCAGAGGTTTCCCTTGAAGGGTCCAGCAATCTTCCATTGGTCTATTATTGACCAGAACTACCAAAAAGCCATCCCCAGCTTCAAGAGGGACGAGAAAGCAGGCATTAGCTCTCTACTGGGAGGAGACAAGGAACGATAGGGTTGGCATTGGGCATTGTCTCAGCTAGCCGAGAGTGTCTGTGGCAGCTTGTAAGGAGAAGGTGGACAAGCAGAGCACACAGCTCCGAGAAGGCCACACCCCACCGTGTGTGCTCTGCTGTGGGCAGTGAGGG
Organism: Theropithecus gelada; assembly: GCF_003255815.1. Classification (NCBI taxonomy): domain Eukaryota; kingdom Metazoa; phylum Chordata; class Mammalia; order Primates; family Cercopithecidae; genus Theropithecus; species Theropithecus gelada. Next base: position 186,263,894 of record NC_037672.1, on the reverse strand, counting down.
GCTGGAGGATGGGGCATTCTGCTCAGGGTGAGAATCTGGCCAGGGGATCTGGTGAACCGTCCCCCAGGAATACCCACTTCTCTTTGCTCTCATTCCACACACACCAAAAAGCCTTTTTGGTTCAAGTTCAAGCTTCTCAGGAAACTTGAGACAATGAAGTAGACGTCTATGTAAGAATAAGCTAAAATTTTGAAAATAAATCAATCATCAGCTTAGCTTATCCATCCTGTGAATTTAGTTTTGGGAAGTCCAATTTTTTACTGTGATTTTTTAAAATCATGTATTTGCCTGCTGCTATTGTCTGATTTCTGGGCTTGCAAAACTGAGGACCAAATCATGAACCATGTTGTATTTGCCAAGAAAATGAGCTTGCTCAACTTACGTGGGTTAGGATACACAGGACTCCATTCCACATTTGAGTTCTACCAAGCATCTCTTTCACTAGCTGGCCTGTCTCTTCCAAATTTTAACAGAAATAATTATTCCCATTTTGCCAATGAGAAAACGGGTTCAAAAAAGTTTAATTCTCATTTCACATATTCAGTGAGGTATACAGGACATGAACACAGGTCCTCCACATCTCCAGGAAAATACCCACCTTAAAATTCCAAGAGAACTCTTTTGGGTCTCCATTTTCCCTCTTTAGCTCTGACAGGAGCTGAAGTATCCTTTAGCCTCCAAGTATAATGAGTGTGGAAGGACTAGAGTGTACAGCATTGGGAGAGGATCGGTGCAAATAACATTGCAATACTGAGAAAGATGACCTGTGCCACTTAAAAACCATCCCAGGGAGGCGATGGTAACCCCACAGCATGCAGGGAACAAGCAGAGAACCCACAGCCATTGTATTTGAACCAAAGAGGGGACCTCCAGGCTGGTTATCTTCAACTCCAGGCTGGTTACCTTCATCTGCAGGCTGGTTAGGTTCACCTCCAGGCTGGTTAGCTTCATCTCCAGGCTGCTTAGCTTCACCTCCAGGCTGGTTATCTTCACCTCCAGGCTGGTTAGCCTCACCTCCAGGCTGGTTAGCTTCATCTCCAGGCTGCTTAACTTCACCTCCAGGCTGGTTAGCTTCACCTCCAGGCTGGTTAGCTTCATCTCCAGGCTGCTTAACTTCACCTCCAGGCTGGTTAGCTTCACCTCCAGGCTGGTTAGCTTCACCTCCAGGCTAGTTAGCTTCACATGCAGGCTGCTTATCTTCACCTCCAGGCTGGTTAGCCTCTTGGTCACTTAAGGTTTTATGTATGGAGGCTTCTCTGGCATCAACATAATAATACTCTAAATGACCAGTAATACACATAAATATATGCAGTGTTACATTTTATATTTTGTTATATTCTATTTAGAATTAAAATTCCACAGAGTCTGTTTACTACATCAAGTGTTGTCATGGAGGCTATTCAGGTGTCGATACACATTTCAGGATACTGAACTTCTAAGGCTGTTACTAGAGCAGAAAGAGGATTTTCACAAATCAGAAAAGTGCTAAAGTTTTAGTTCTGAATATTTGTCTTAGCTATAATAATGCAATTTTTACTATCCAAAGGCATGCACCTGTTGGAGCAGGTCTTGATTATTAGAGTCAGATTCAGCCCTGCATTCCCCTTGCATGGAGATAATCGCATTTCTACAAGTCATTCATTGACTTCACAGATATTTATTAAGCATCTACTGTGTGCCAGGCATGATTCTGGTCACTAAGAACCCCATGGTGAAGATGGGAGACCAGGCTACAGCTTTCATGGAGCTTTTGTGTGGTGGAGACGATACACAAATCAGTAGATAAACAGGGGAAGTTCAGCAGTCATATGTACTAAGGAAGATGACAACGATTGCATGTGGGAGAGACTCTTCAAAAGTGGACCCCATGGAGAACTTTCAGAGGAAGCAACACGAAAGGTGAGACTGGCAAGAGTCAGTCACGCAAAAAACCTGTGGGAAGACACTCCTGGAAGCTGTGGTTACAACCTTGCAGCATGGAAATCTGTCCGTCAGTGTTTGCAACAGGGTTTGCATCACAATATATATATATATTTTTTAAAGAACAAGAAAACAAAATACTTGTTTATGTGCTGGTCTGGACTGTGTCGCTCTGTGGTACCAGCAGGGCACAAGCCTCTGGCGTAGGTCTTACGATTTTATGCAGGAGGAGTGTTGCATCTCAGATAAATTATCCCTCACTTACACACAGCACTGGAGAGCTAATAAAGACCTTTTACATTCATAATTACATTGTTTGGTGGAGATCAATTTTAGCAATAGGCCTCAGATAATCATATCACAAATGAAAGAAAGCCCAGTTCAAATAAATTGAAATTATGTAATTATGCAAGAATCTGGGAGTTTCTTATTTCAGGCAGAGGTGAATTCAGAGGCTAACTAATAGCTACATAGTCTCTGTCTCTCTATTTCTTTCCTTGATTTTCTCTCGACTGCTTTACTCTCGATGATGCTCTCCCTGTGTGGAAACAAGCACGATCTCCAGTACTCCAGGCCGTGAACCCCCCGCTCTGTGCACACCTCGCTTAGGGACGGGCAGAAGCACCTGCACGGTGAGGCCCTCGTGAATCGGGCCTGGGTCACCTGTCCATCGCCACTCTGGTGGCCAGGGGCCACGTGGAACTCCGGCTGGCCAGGACTGGAGCCCGGACCACAGGGGTAAAAGTGAGATGCTTGATCCTCGAAGGAAAGGAAGGGGTGCTGGGCAGGCAATGGAATGGCATCCACCAGGAAACCACACTCACTTCCACATGTGAGGTTAAAAGGCTGGCTCAGCGTTACACAGAAAACCTGGATCTCAAATCCTAAAACACAGAGTTCTTCCTCCTCCTGTGGAATTACTGCTTCTACATAAAACACAGTATGAAGCCCCAAGATGACTCAGTTAAAGAGAGTGGAGGAAGCGCCTGGCGAGTCGTGTTTGAAAGGAGAACCTGCTTCACCCAAGCTGTGTGACTGGTGGAGTCGGCAGCCCTGTCCTGCCCTCCAGGCTTGTAAAGACACACCGGCCACTGGCTTCACACAGCCTTTGTTTTGTCTCGTAAGCATGGGTAGAGTTTTCCCGACCTGTGGAGGGTGGCATCGTGTTTGTGAGCGTGGGTAGAGCCCAGTGAGGAGGTGAAGGCCGGGACACCCTATGCCGAGTGGGAGGCTGGGGTGTGATGGGGTGAAAAGAGCTGGGTCCTCTCGTTCCTCCTGATGGGTGCACACCCTCCTGGCGTCGTCAGCTTTCCTTACTTTTACACAAAGACGCGTTCACCTGCCAGATCTAGACCGGAGTCTCGAGGTAACTTTAGGACAATGGGCAGGAGGAAGCAGCCCCAGATGTTTTGTGAAAGTGGCCAGCACAGCTGGGGGCGGCGGCTCAGGCCTGTAATCCCAGCATTTTGGGAGGGTGAGGGGGGCGGATCACCTGAGGTCGAGAGTTTTAAACCAGCCGGACCAACAAGGAGAAACCCCGTCTCTACCAAAAACACAAAAAATCAGCCGGGCGCGGTGGCGGCGCCTGTGGTCCCAGCTACTCGGGAAACTGAGGCAGGAGAATGGCGGGAACCCGGGGGGCGGAGCTTGCAGTGAGCTGAGATCCGGCCACTCACTCCAGCCTGGGGGACAGGGCGTGACTCTCTCTCTCAAAAAAAAAAAAAAAAAAAAAAAAGGAAAAAAGAAAAAGAAAAAGGAAAAAAAGACACAGCCGTCTACTGGCTGAAATATCAGTGTTGCCTACAGCAGATAAATACGGTAATTCATGTGTGCAAGAGAATCGGAGCCAATGTATGCTCATCCGTAACTTTAACTTTTTTCTCTAGTTATTAAATATGTTACATTTTAAGGACTACAGAAAACAAAAACAAAAAGTCAACTCCAAAGGATTTTGGAATTTGTTTCTACCACCCACCCGTTAGCGCGGATGTTTGCTTCCCTCTTTGTTAAGAGTGTTAATCTCGAGCGCAAGGGCTCGGCAGCCAACCCCAAAGTCCTCTCCACGTTCCTCCACGGAGGCTCCGAGGGCAGGTGGAACGGACACAGGCAGCCAGCCCTCCTAAACCGCGGCTTCTGTGGAGGAGGTAGCTCCTCACTCGGGATGAAGACTTGGCTGGGTTTGAGGGCACCTCTTCTAGACCCAGGGGCACTGTGTGCTTTCAGCAAGGTAGATGAAAATACATCTTTTCTCCAGAAAACAAGATTAAGAACATATTTAGGCTTGCACAGGATACAGCTCACTGCCCAAAGCCTTACTGGATCCTGAAAAATATTTTACTAACTTGTACATCTATTCCAGGAGGCTTCTCCGCGCCTAAACTTTTCTTTTTCCTGTCTCGAACTTGGTGTGGCAAATGCTCCTCCCTCATTGCTGACCTTCAGAATCATTCTAAGGCAGCGAGTGTTGATGTGAAAACCGGGTGCAAACCCAGGCCGGTGCCCTGCCAGCCCTCTGGCCCCTGAACCACCGGCTTCACTCTGAGGACCCGGAGTTGTGACTTGTGGCCTTGCAGGGTCCAGGCGAAGATCTTGCATCCTGAGTGGACGGAAATGGCCGGATCTAACATTTTCCACCTCGTCTACAGAATGCTGTTCCTTGTCTGTTGGCTCACGGCTGCCTTCTGTTTTTCTGGTCACTTACTGGACTGTGCCCTTTCTGCTCCAGGTAGCTGGATTCCGACTCCAGCACTCACCTGTCCCCTTCCCTGAATCCAGCTGTTAACCCAGATGCTGAACACAAGCGACTTTTCCAACTTCATTCAAAGAACTTCTCATGAGAAAACCGGGCTGTCAAGAGTCTCCCCTCATCTTTATCACTCATCGTCCCCTACAATCACCATAGAGAAGTATAAATTAACAGGAATTTGGAGAATCCAGAGCCCATTTTTATCATCTCAGTGTTTGTAATCCTTCTGGAACGCGGGCACCCATGGGCAAGCCTTCTGTGTGTCCATCTACGCACATACATGGGTGAACTGGAAAGCTCCAATACCTTGGGGAAGGTTTTTCGTGCGGTCAGATCTTCAGAACCAAAGCTGATGGAGATGTTCCCTGGCATTAAGCTTCTTGAGAGTAAATCTTATTATCTCTTTCTTTTTTCTTGCCTTATTTCTCCCTCCTTCCTTCCTTCCTTCCTTCCTTCTTTCTTCCCTTCCTTTCTTCTTTCCCTCCTTCCTTCCTTCTTTTTTCTTTCATTCCTCCCTAACTTCCTTCCTTCATTTCTTTTCCTTTATTTTTCATCCTTTACTTCTTTCTGTCATCTATGTATCTATATGTGTATCTATGTCTATTTCATTTATCTATCTATCTATCTATCTATCTATCTATCTATCTCTCTATCTATCATCTCCATCTATATCTATCTTATCTATCTATCAATACCTAAACTATCACTAGTGTCATATCTGAATTTGGGGGAGTTATGCTTTTACTATCTAATTGATAGTTCAGAATTCCTGCTGGTGATGTGAGACAAAATAATGACATCTGACCTTTTTTTAGGGCAGCCTATAGGACATTATTATGGTTTCTTAGCTTCTGAGGCTGAAATCTTTTTTTATTATGGATTTTTCATCATTAGTCATGGTTTTCTTTAAATTGTTACAGAATTCTACCTAAAAATCAAAGCTCCCAAATGCCTACTTAGTTTAATAGGCTTGAACAGAGCTTTTCAGATCATAATAGGTTCATGATATTTATCAAGTGATAAAAAATCAGGCTAGTCAATTTGGTTTGAAAGGAATAAATTGCACTGAGATGTGTAGTTGTTGAAATGTGTTCTTGTCAATGATGATTACATGTTAGGTTGGCTTTAATATTTATGTCATTATAATAATTTATATTGTCAAGGTGAAACATAAAAAGGCTCAATGGGCATGGGCATTAAATATTACATATTTTAGAGTAGCTCAAGGAAAGAAATTACATGATTGGCCCTGACTCACAAGCATCAATAAGAATGGGCATTTTAAAGTGGACAAAGGTATAATTTCCACTCCAGGTGGTAACAAGGCTCCGAGATGCTGAGTGGCTCTGTTCTTAGGTTCTCATTACCAGACATTCTGAAACTGCTGAGATTTCCCAAAATCACAGTTCAGACAAGACGTTAAAAAGCCAAACAAGGAAAAAACACACGGACATTTTATTCACAGAGAGCACGTGGAGAGCCCACCCAGGCTTAGATGTGAATGTTTAAAATCCTCGGGTTGGATTCATGCCAGTGTCTGGGGGCACTGGTGGCTTCCAGCATCCTGACTCACCGGAAGGAGCATGCACCTGACTTCTGGGCTTTCGATTTTCACCTCCTTCTTCTCCACTCTCTGCCTTGCTGCCAGAGCTGCATCCATCACACTGGAGCCGGGTTTCCACTGACGCAAGGAAAGGTCCTCTGGATTCTCACAGGATTAGTGAAATCCGACCGGCATTTCTCGTGCTGATGCTCTTTCCTCCAGGCATGTGGCTTTTCTCACTCCCAGGGAAGAAGCCTTTGAGGAAAGGGGTTTGCGGTCAGCCAGGGCTGCCAGGTAATCCGGCTTTCTGATCCCCACACTGCGCTGGATTCCACACAACCCGCAGGGTGGGTGAAGCTGACAGGTCCCTAATAAACCGAAACTTAGCTTGGGCTATGCCTACAGAAATCATTTATCTTGTGCACATAATTGATACCTGTCAAGAGGTTGGAGCAAGATTTTCCCATGAATATAAGGAATTATTTAGACATAAATTTGTATTTTAATTTCTAGTACATTGTCCCATGGAGGAAAATATGGAAGCTGAGCCCTGCCCCAAGTAAATGAAAAACCAAATTATCTGCTTTATCTTTATAATTGTCATGAATAAAGCAATTTATTTTCTTTTAATTTGTGGTAGGGGTTTAATTTTTATATATAGTAGTTTTAATCATTCATGTTGATAAAAATTTTGTTCCTTTATATTTCCATAAAAATAGCTAGTATTTATTGAATACTTTCTATTTCTGGGATTTGTCTTAGAATACCTATATCTTTATCTAATCTATTTCTCTTCACACACATGTACATACATGTATATAAATACACATATCTTAGCAGCATACATGGAGCATATATATATATACATATGTATCATCCCAAATCCCCTTATAGTTTATTATGTTCATTTTACACTTAAGGAAACTGAGCCACAGAGATGATAGAAAATATTCCCCAATCATAACAGGTTGATTCCCCAGATCATAACAGGTTCATGAGATTTATCAAGTAATTAAAAAGGTCACCCACTCAGTAAGCGAAGGAGCTGGGACTTAAGCCCAGCTCGCCTACTGACAGTCTACACGATCATAAAGAAAATAGCCATAGTTACTTAATAATAACAGAAAACATTTGTGTAGAAATCAGCATGTAACTGACACTTCCCAAAGCACGTGCCTTATATAAATTCATTTAATTCTCAAAGCAAACTTGGAAGATAGGTATTATTTTTGTTATTCTCATTTTATTGATGAGGGAACAGAAAGAGTGAGGAGGTTTCCCAAGGCCACACAGTGGGTGAGGAGAGGATCCTAGGTTTGAACACTGTAGTCCGGCCTCAGAATCTGACACTGTACTGTTGTATTATAAATACTAAAACTGAAGTAGTATTAATATCTCATTTATTCAAATGATAACAATTAGCTGTATTGATCAACTACCATGGGCCAGGCTCTGAGTTAGGTTTTTAGCAAACTTTATCTGCCTTAACTATTTTAAAAATTCCCCAAAGTAGATATCTGGAGTTTTTATATATATATATATATGAGGAGGAAGAGATTAGGGACAGTAAATAATGTTCCCAACGTCACAAAGCTAATAGATGAAGAAATGGAATTCAGTTCTGAGCTATCCGTTTCTAAGACTCACACTATTTTCTCCACATAACGTTGCCTTTTGAGCTTCTCCTCACATATCATCTTTTTCAGTAATAGTGATCATGGATATTTTACAAAGAATAATGCATTGGGAATATTAAAAAGTCACAAAATGTTGATAGTTTGTTAATCTAAAAACCAGCAAAACTAAACTAACATTTCCTCAAAAAGGAAATGTATAAAGCAGTAAAATTTAACCCCAGTGAAAGATATCAATGAAAATAAAGTCAACTGAGAAACTAATCTATCAATGAATTGACAAGAAACTAAAAAATTAAAAATTATAATTGGCACAACCATGTTTATTTATTAAGCAATTTTGAAAATAAACACATATATATTATTTTGTGCTTCATAAATATTATACAAATATACATATATTATGGATACTCATTCAAAATTCATCTTTAATAAGTGGCTTCTCTAATTGATTTTCACTCTAAATGATATTAACCAAAATCACATTTTTCCAGTTTGAAAGCTTACTTATAAATAACCAAATTATTTTCTTCTTTGTGGTGTAATGAACTTTTTTAACCTAATAACAACCCCAGGACACTTTTTTTACATCTGTTCTTAGTTGCTCACATGTGCACATACATCCGTGAGTACACAGGAGGAAGGTGGTAATGCCACCGATCTCAGGGGATAACGTGATAGTTACCAGTGGCTTCAATGGGCGTGGAGAAAGGTGGTAATGCCACTCATCTCAGGGGATAACGTGATATTTGCCAGTGGCTGCAATGGGCGTGGAGGAAGGTGGTAATGCCACTCATCTCAGGGGATAACGTGATATTTGCCAGTGGCTGCAATGGGCGTGGAGGAAGGTGGTAATGCCACTCATCTCAGGGGATAACGTGATATTTGCCAGTGGCTTCAGTGGGCACCTCTGCTTCATCAATCATCTTTTATTTTTCCAGCCGCCCCATCAAGAAAGCTGCTGAGTGAAACATGCAGTCGTTTGAAAACAACTGAGGAAGTCTGTAATACATAATGAATAGAAGGCATTATTCTTGAGCACTTGAGGAAAATGAGATATGAATCGGACCCCATGTTGAAAAATATGCATAATATCAAGATTAAACTAAATAAAAATGGGACCATAGGAACTTTCACTATACTATTTATTAACTCCTGGAAAGTCTGTATCTAAAATTTTACTTTCTTATCAGCACTTGCTGGTCATTGTACTCTTGTAGTCAGAAGTGGGTAAATTCTCAGACTTAGAGGTAGGAATAAATGCAATTGACATATGTAAATTCATAAGTCCAATCTCTGTCTCTTTTTTACTTTTTTTTGAGATAGAATCTGGTCTGTCTCCCATTCTGGAGTGCAGCGGCGTGATCTCAGCTCCCTGCAACCTCTGCCTCCCGGGTTCAAGTGATTCTCCTGCCTCAGCCTCCCAAGTAGCTGGAATTACAGACAGGCACACGCCACCATGCCCAACTAATTTTTGTATTTATAGTAGAGATGGGGTTTTGCCATGTTAGCCAAGCTGGTCTCGAGCTCCTGACCTCAGGTGATCCACCCACCTCGACCTCCCGAAGTGTGGGATTACAGGCGTGAGTCACCATGCCTGGCTCCAATTTCTTTCAATGGATGGCCCTAAATTATTTAATCATTCCCTTTATTTGAAGATAGTCAATAAGCTGGTGTTGAATTATTTTAAGATCAATATGTTGACTTGTAAACTATTTTCATGTCTGTGAGTAAGCCATTTTATTTTTATTTTGCTACTTTCGCTGCGGCCATTTCTCCTTCTTCCCTTTAAACGAAGTCTAGTGTCTTGAAGTACATAACAGATCACCTTGATTATCATTTTTGCAATTGGAAAGTTTGTTAGGATGATATTTTCTAAAAGAAAGAAATCTCTCCTTTGAAGTTATTTAGTCATATATAATAATTACTGTTTTTAAAATGATGCTCAAATGTACCTAAACGGCAGAATGATTGTCATTGTCATGTAATGGTGAAAACAAAACTGTAAATGAAAATCGAAAAATACAGTGATCCTGTGATGGAAAATATTTACACTATTCCCAGATTGTTCATTTTATGCAGAGAAGTTTCAAAGCAAGGAGGAGAGCATTCTTCCTGAAAGAAAATATTGTGTGAAGTGATACAATCTCCCAAGAAAATGATATAACAAAGATCATGTGAACACATGTGATCCAATATCTGGCACTGATATTGGATTTAGTATATTTCATATAAATCAAAACTTTAGATCTGAGAGCTAGTAAAAGTTAAGATGTCAGCCCAATAGCTCGAGTTCCAATGCCCAATATTCACTCTCCTGCTTCTAAGAAGTAGTTTCACAACACTATGCACATAGCTTTGATTCTAAGTCCTCCCAGAAGATTTCTGCTCTCCTGAAATATGGGCAATGCTGTAATGTCTCATTTTAATTCTTCCCACACTGACTTTTAGGATAATTATACCTTATATCTCGATGACACAACATTGATTATCTAGTTTGTGGATTACTCAACCATTGCATCAGCCTTGGTCTCCTTAAATGTTGGCCCTTTCACTTTGTAGATCCTTTACTGGAAAGTATTGAGGAATAGAGAAACACCTGAAGCTAAAATAAGTTACTGCTGCCATAATTCACACTATTTCAAGATTATATCAAAGTTTTAATTACATAGGAGTAAGACATTATAGTCTGTCTCAATTACTTACAGAAAACCACCCCAAAACTTAGTGGTCAAAAGCCACAGCAATCATATATATTACTCATGAATTTGCTAGATGGGTAGGGCTTGGTAGGGACAGTTTGTTTTTTGTTCCAAGTGGCATGTGCTGAGACCAATTGACCAGATTGACTGGGGACTGGAGGATCTACTTCTGAGATGGCTCACTCATGAGCTGGGAAGTGGGTGTTGGCTGGTGCCTGGACACTCATTAATTGGGAGGTGGGCGCTGGCTGGTGCCTGTACACTCATGAGCTGGGAAGTGGGTGCTGGTTGGTGCCTGGAGGCCAAGCCTGCCTAGGGACTAGGACTTCTACTCCTCTTCACATGGGCTTCTCCACAGGCCACCAGGGATTTCTCTGACTGCAGGGTGGTTACGTTTAAAAAGTGAGGTTTTATAGATTCAATGCCATCCCCATTAAGCTACCAATGACTTTCTTCATGGAATTGGAAAAAACTGCTTTAAAGTTCATATGGAACCAAAAAAGACCCCACATTGCCAAGACAATCCTAAGCCAAAAGAACAAAGTTGGAGACATCACGCTACCTGACTTCAAACTATACTATAAGGCTACAGTAACCAAAACAGCATATGGTACTGATACCAAAACAGAGATATAGACCAATGGAACTGAACAGAGCCCCCAGAAATAATACCACACATCTACAGCCATCTGATCTTTGACAAACCTGACAAAAACAAGAAATGGGGAAAGGATTCCCTATTTAATAAATGGTGCTGGGAAAATTGGCTAGCCATAAGTAGAAAGCTGAAACTGGATCCTTTCCTTACTCCTTATACAAAAATTAATTCAAGATGGAATAGAGACTTAAATGTTCGACCTAAAACCATAAAAACCCTAGAAGAAAACCTAGGTAATACCGTTCAGGACATAGGCATGGGCAAGGACTTCATGTCTAAAACACCAAAAGCAATGGCAACAAAAGCCAAAATTGACAAATGGGATCTAATTGAACTAAACAGCTTCTGAACAGCAAAAGAAACTACCATGAGAGCGAACAGGCAAACTACAGAATGGGAGAAAATTTTTGCAATCTACTCATCTGACAAAAGGCTAATATCCAGAACCTATAAAGAACTCAATCAAATTTACAAGAAAGAAACAAACAACCCCGTCAAAAAGTGGGCAAAGGAAATGAACAGACACTTATGAAAAGAAGACATTCATACAACCAATAGACACATGAAAAAATGCTCATCATCACTTGCCATCAGAGAAATGCAAATCAAAACCACAATGAGATACCATCTCACACCAGTTAGAACAGCAATCATTAAAAAATCAGGAAACAACAGGTGCTGGAGAGGATGTGGAGAAATGGGAATACTTTTACACTGTTGGTGGGACTGTAAACTAGTTCAACCATTGTGGAAAACAGTGTGGTGATTCCTCAAGGATCTAGAACTAGAAATACCATTTGACCCAGCCATCCCATTACTGGGGATATACCCAAAGGATTATAAGTCATGCTGCTATAAAGACACATGCACATGTATATTTATTGTGGCACTATTCACAATAGCAAAGACTTGGAATCAGCCCAAATGTCCATCAGTGACAGACTGGATTAAGAAAATGTGGCACATATACACCATGGAATACTATGCAGCCATAGAAAAGGATGAGTTTGTGTCCTTTGTAGGGACATGGATGCAGCTGGAAACCATCATTCTCAGCAAACTATCACAAGAACAGAAAACCAAATACCACATGTTCTCACTCATAGGTGGGAACTGAACAATGAGATCACTTGGACACAGGAAGGGGAGCATTACACACCAGGTCCTATTGTGGGGAGGGGGTAAAGGGGAGGGATAGCATTAGGAGATATACCTAATGTAAATAACGAGTTAATGGGTGTAGCACACCAACATGGCACATGTATACATATGTAACAAACCTGCACGTTGTGCACATGTATCCTAGAACTTAAAGTAGAATTAAAAAAAAAATAGAAAAACTATTTGATAATTCTATAAAAACTGTATTTTTAAAGCATTTATAAACTACTTATGGGAAAAACTTCATTAAGTTAAAATAGAAATCATTTAATGTCAAAATTATAACAGTAAATTTAGAAACTGGTGTAATTCTAATAAAAATCTTAGGAATCAAAAAAAAAAAAGTGAGGTTTTTCAGAGGCAGAAACTGGACACTATCAGTTTGTTGAGACCTGGGTCATCATCCATTCTACTGTATTCTATTAACCAAGCAACCAAATTGTCCCCTTGAGGGGACCTAGATCCATTTCTTGATGGAAGGCAAGTCAGAGAATTTGGAATTGTGTTTTAATATCACTACAAAAGGTACACTAATTTTTTTAATTCTAGTTTTCAGATATTCAGTTTATTGGTACATTTGTTATCCTTAATTACTATAAATAATTTCAGGCTAGCCATATCTGGTATTTCAGTGTAATAAATAATTAGAAACAAAACTAGAAACAACACAGATATTGCATTCTCCTGTTGAACACCTGGGATATCGTATCTATTTTATTTACTGTATTTCAACAAAGGTCTGTGGAAACTATGGTGGGTCAGGGAAGGCCAACAAAATGAGTAAAAGAAAGAGAGTATACTGTATAAATATAAACTTTAAGAAGACATCTTTGAAACTAGGTTTAGGTAAGACATAATAGTAATAATATTAGACATTCACTGGTTTAACATACTTCTGAGTTAACATGTGAAAAGTTGTTTAATCCCATTGGCCATCATGTGGAGCTGGCACTACTATAATTCCCGTTTTACAGAGGCAGACAGAAAGGCCCCATGGTTAAATAACTGTCTAATCCGGTAAGCAACAGGGCTGGCATGTGACCTTTTCACCCAATTCCAGAGTCTAGCCTCTTAACCAGAGAGAACCTTATTTTCCTGTGCTGAGTTCTCCAATTCTCTCTTCTCCTTCTTCAGTGTTTTATTGGCATGACAAGTGAGTTAGAGAAGAAGAAAAGCAATGAAAAATGTCCACATTACTGAATCCTAGAAAAGCCTGTCATACAAATGGTAGAAACTTAAGAATATCTGCTAAGTATTTGGCAAATTTATACAGAGAGCCAAAAAGACTTTAGGGCAATTCAAAATGTGAAAAATGGGTGGAGAAAATCTGGGCAAGATTCTGGAAATACCTCTATATTAATCTATTCTCCCACTGCTTTAAAGAAGTACTAAAGACTGGGTAATTCATAGGAAAAGAAGTTTTTTTGGCTCAGGGTTCTGTAGGGTATACAGGAAACATAGCTGCTGCTGCTTCTGGGGAGACCTCAGGAAACTTCCAATCATGGCAGAAGGCAAATGGGAGGAAATCACTTCACATGGCTGGAGGAGAAGAAAGGGAGAGAGCAGGGAGGTGCCATACACTTTTAAGCAAACGGATCTCACAAGAACTCACTCACTATCCTGAGAACAGAACCACCAGGGATGGCGTTCAACAATTCATGAGAAACCATACCCGTGATCTAATCACCTCCCACCAGGCCCCAACTTCCACACTGGAGATTACAATCTGCCATGAGATTTGGAACAGGAACACAGATCCAAAGAATATCATTTCTCCCCTAGCCCTTCCTAAATCTTATGGGCTGTCACATTGCAAAACATAATCATGCCTTCCCAGCAGTCCCCGAAAGTCTTAATTCATTTCAGCATTAACTCAAAAGTCTAAACTCTCATCTAAGATAAGGCTACTTCCTTCCACCTATGAGCCTGTAAAATCAAAATAAGGTAGTTACTTCCAAGATATAATGGGATACAGGCGTTGGGTAAGTACTCCTGTTCCAAAATGGAGAAATCAGCCAAAAGAAAGGGGCTACAGGCCCCATGCAAGTCCAGAACTCAGCAGGGCAGTCATTAAACCATAATGTTCCAAAATAATCTCCTTTGACCCCATGTCTTACAACCAGGGTTCACTGATGCAAGGAGTGGGCTCCCAAGGCTTTGGGCAGCTCTGCCTCTGTGACTTTGCAGGGTTCAGCCCCCATGGCTGCTCTTATGGGTTGGCATTGAGTGTCTATGGCTTTTCCAGGCACAGGGTGCAAGCTGATGGTGGATCTACCATTCTTGGGTCTGGAGAATGGTGGCCCTCTTCTCACAGCTCCACTAGGCAGTGCTCCAGGGGGGACTCTGTGTGGGGAGCCAACTCTATATTTCCCCTCCACAGTCCCCTAGTGGAGGTTCTTCATGAGGGCTCTGCCCCTGCAGCAGGCTTCTGCCTGGAAATACAGGCTTTTCCAGACATTCTCTGAAATCTAGGTGGATGATCCCAAGGGTCAACTCCTGCAGTCTGTGTACCTGCATGCTTAATACCACATGGAAGCTGCCAAGGCTTACAACTTGCACCCTATAAAGTAGTGACCAAGCTGTACCTAAGTATTTTTGAGCCACAGCTGCAGCTGGAGTGCCTGTTATTAAGGGAGCAGAGTCCTGAGGATGCACAGGGCAGCAGGGGCCTGGGCCTTCCCCAGGAAACCATTTTGTCCTCCTAGGCCTCTGAGCCTGTGATGAGAGGGTCTGCCGTGAAAGTCTCTGATACTTCTTAGAGGCCTTTTCTCCTTTGTCTTGACTACCAGCACTTGCCTTGCTTTTGGTTATGCAAATTTCTGCAGCCTGCTTGAATTTCATTCCTGAAAATGGGCTTTCCTTTTCTACCACATGGCCAGGCTGCAAATTTTCCAAACTTTCATGCTCTGCTTCCCTTTTAAATATAAATTCCTGTTTCAGATCATTTCTTTGCTCACACACATGAGCTTAGGTTGTTACAAGCAGCCAGGTCAGCTCTTAAACTCTTTGTTGCTTAGAA
Organism: Theropithecus gelada; assembly: GCF_003255815.1. Lineage (NCBI taxonomy): Eukaryota > Metazoa > Chordata > Mammalia > Primates > Cercopithecidae > Theropithecus > Theropithecus gelada. The sequence continues at coordinate 186,248,511 of NC_037672.1, read as the reverse complement.
ATTTCTTCTGTCAGATACCCTAAATTAGCACTCTCAATTCAAAATTCCACAGATCTCTAAAGTAGGTGCACAATGCAGCCAGGATCTTTGCTAAAGCTTAACAAAAGTAACCTTTATTCCAGTTCCCAATAAGTTCCTATTTCCATTGGAGTCCTCTTCATTGTTCAAATCACTCCATTCAACAAGTTTCTAGAATATTCCAAAGTCTCCCTCATCTTCCTGTCTTCTTTTGAGCCCTTCACACTTTTCCATACTCTGCCCATTACCTGTTTTAAAGCCACTTCCACATTTTCAGGTATCTTTACAGCAATGTCTCGCTCCTTGGTACCAATTTTCTGTATTAGTCCTTTCTCACACTGCTATAAAGAAATACTGGAGACTGGGTAATTTACAAGGAAAGAGGTTTATTTGGCTTACAGTTCTGGAGGCTGTACAGTACGCATTGCAGCTTCTGCTTCTGCAGAGGTCTCAGGAATCTTCCAATCCTGGTGGAGGCAAAGGGGGCACAAGCTGTCTCACATGGCCAGAGTAGAAGGTAGTAGAGACTGGGGGGAGTTGCCACACACTTTTAAACAACGAGATCTCATGAGAAATTGCTCATTATCTCAATAACAGCAGCACCAGGGATGGTGCTAAACCATTCATGAGAAACTGTCTCCATAATCCAATCACCTCCCCCCGGGCCCTACTACCTGCAACACTGGGAATTACAATTCAACCTGAGATTTATGTGGGGACACAGATCTAAACCATATCGAGCTCCTTCATCTGAGAGGTGAGGATCTTGATGACAGTGGGTCAGAGGGAGGGGACATGTTCTTGCTCTCGCCAACAGATTAGGTGTCACCACTGGGCAGGGCACAGCCCAACAGTAGACACCAGGAATAACAGTACCAGAAAAATGGGGCCCTCATGGAACTTAACCTCTCACTGCCGCACCAAACTGTGATGGGAGATGCAGTATAAACAACCAAAATTCTTGGCATGATTGTTTTCGTTTTCTGCTTTCTTCACTCCCCTCTGCAGACTACCAGATATTCAAGCTACAGAGAAAATGTAGAGCAAATGTCAACTCCCCTTTGTTCATGGAAGCTGCATCTGAAAGAAATAAACAGGAATCCAGGCTGATCTCCACCTCATGAAATCTCAGCTTGTCTGACCTAAGCTAATCCTGGCAAGTCATGGAGCATCTTTTCTTTTCCAGTCACATGCCTCAAGTGTCTCCCTCCTGGAAGGCCTCCGTCCTCACTTCCAAGCATGAATTCACCTTAGATTAAGCTAGTCACAGGGACCCTACGCCTCTAACAGCCAATTGGTTGGGGAAACTAGGCTTTGTCCATCCAGGCCGGCATTCCCCAGGTGACAGTTGTGGGTCCATAAGAAGGCATGTGTCCTATTTTGTTCAACCAGACAGAAGTCAAAGGCTTTCATGCTGTGGGAGATGCTTTCTCTCTTCACCAAAGTTGAACAAGGAAGCTTGTATTTCTACTTCGTGCAGGCAACCATAGTGGAACAAAACCAAACAGGAAAGAAACAAAAAGTCAGTAAGCAAAACCAGACTATTTACAGAGTATCGCAGATGATGTTGGAGTCCCACCTTCTACAAAGGTCACGTATACGTCTATGAATCACAGCAGCCAATTGCAAGAGAATGCAAATAAAGAACCCATGAACAGGGGTGCCTCTGGAGAGAAGACCTGGTGACAAACAGCAGAACTGGGTACATCCGAACGAGTGTTGCAAATACAACCAGTGTGATTTTCCCCATAGTTTCTGCTTTTGACTTTCAGAGGCAGAATAATGAATTATTTAGAACAGGAGTTTTGAATGGGTTGGATTTGAATTGGAATGCCAGCCTTCTAGCTTTTGTGCTCCTGGGATACTTGAGCTACTCATTTAATTTTTCTGAGAATTGCTTTTTTAATTTCTAAAACAGGGTTATATCACCTAACTCAAAGGCATGTAATGAAAATTGAATCAAATATTAAATAAATATATTTAGCATAAAAATTGATATATCAAATGCTTACTAAATGTGATCTGCAATTGTCATATATTATTATAATATTTATAATATCAATTATAATTATCATAGCAGTCTATAATTATATTTTTTAAAATTAAAATACATATTTAAGATATTCAAATTTAATTTATCCCAGATAAAAATCAACTGTATATTCTCCAAATCACTACTGATAAGAGGAGGAGACATATACCCTACTTGGCCATAATTTTATAAAAAAGGAATTACATCTACATTAAATATTCATTCATTTCATAAAGAAGTATTAAGCACCAATTTTTGACCTGGTGTAGTTTTATCACAAAGGCTATGGAAATAAAACACAAAAACGAAGAATTGAGAAGTTTTGTCCTTTATGACACTTTCTAGCAGGAGACGAGCGATAGCAAGGGAAGCAACATGTGCAAGTAAATACATGGCATGTCATGAAGTAATGAGTGCTAAGGTGTAAAGTGTAATAAAGGAGGGCTGCAGGGAACACTGGAGGGACTGGTGCTGCGGGTTTAAATATGGGGGCAGGGAAGGCTTGACTGAGATGAGGATTTCCTGGAAAGACCTGAGGAGGGCGAGGAAGTGACACACGTTACTACCTAAAAGACCAGCGTCGAAAGCCGCGGGAACAGTAAGTGGAAAGTGCCTGAGACGCGTGTGTGCCCCGAGGCCAACACAGCTGAAAGAACTGACCAAAGGGAAAATTCCCACAGAGGTAAGGCTAGCAGAAAATGTGGGCATTTTTCAGTGGTTTTAATGACTTTGGGTGTAAAATAGAACCCACTGGAAGGTTTTAAGCAAAGAATTTTAACTCACAAAGAAAATACACAATTGAGGCTCTCAATTAGAACTTCCAATTCAGATAAGATATAATTCATTTTTCCATAACCAATTTTCGAGATCTTAAAATGTGACAAAGGACACATGTTAGAGATTGTAGAACTTGGCATTTAGGACATAAATGTGTTGATGTATTAGATGAGTGTGAAAGAGAAAGAGTGAAGTCAAGGACACCTCTACAAGGATGATGTTAGCTTTTGTCTGAGCAACCGAAAGAATGGGACCAATTTTAACTTAGATGGAAGAAATCGAGATGGCTTTCTGGCAGGCAATTAGGACTCTGAGACCCAATTAGACCTGGATCAAAGGACTAAGCGCCCAAGCCCTCCAGCATTTAGAGATCAGAGACAAAGGAAAGCAGCAAAGGTGGCTGAGAAGTGGTCAGTGAGTTAGAAGTAAAACCAGGGGCATGTGCAAGCCAGTGGTCAGAGGGATAGGGGAACTCTGCCAGGAATGAGAGGTGACTCTGTTCAGGGCTTTTCCTTAGTTCAGGTAAAGACAGGGTTCTTTGTCCCATGACCATGAAAATTCAGGCTCTCAGACAGTTTGAATGGTGAGTGAGACAGGGTTTTATTAGGTGAAAACTGAGAAGCAGAGACTCTCACTAAGCCAGAGTCCCTGTTAGAGCCCTCCCACCAGCAGCTTGAATCCCAGGTTCCATCCAGGGAAACAGAGGCTGGGCTCCTCCCTGCTGCAAAGGTCTTGAACTTCCCGAGTCTGCACTTCAGTGGGCAGGCTGGTTGGAGTTTCCCCAGGAACCCCCTCCCACCTGGCTGTCTCAACTCCACCTTTGGAGGTGACTAGCCTCCAACCACATGAGACTCAAAGCACAGTGTTTGTAGGAGAATGGTCCAGATGCAGCAGCAAGGTGCCAAAAAACTCTCTCTCACTTTCAAGAAAGGCTTCAGAGGATACAGTATCCTCAGAGCAGAAAGCTACCAAAAAATAGTTAAGAAAATGTATTAAGGATAAAGAGGATTGAATGAAAGTCTGATGGCATGAGAGCTTCTGGGGGCACAGAGTAAGGGTTTGAGGTGATGGGAAAGTATAAGTTAAGAATAATATTAATGTATAGTTCTGAGAAGGCGAATCAGGAGCAGACGAGAAGCCAGGACGCTAGAAAAAGTGGGAAGACTCGGCTTCTCGTGTGCCTGACGTAAATAGGGATAAACCGTGCAGTGAGATTAGTCACGATGGAGTGAGGCAGGCAGTGGTTAGGAGACCTGGTCAGGAGTACTCAGAGCTGGGAATGTCCCACCTGACTTCTACAAATAGAGGCCTGGAGGTCAGTGGAGGGACGGTCAATCTGCTTCTGACTAGAGAGCTCCTCCCTGTGATGGATAAACTTGCAAGCAGGATGGTGTGGAAGGAACATTGAAAGAGAGCACACAAATCAACTGCAGAGATTCTTTCTGAGTGGTAGAATCATAGATTGCTTTTTCTTTGTTAGGGTTCTCCAGAGATATGAAACCAAATGTGTGTGTGTGTGTGTGTGTGTGTGTGTGTGTGTGTGTAGAGAGTCACAGAGAGATTGAGAATTGGCTGATGCAATAATGGAGGTTGAAAAGTGCCCCCAGTCTGCCATCTGCAAGCTGGAGAACAAGGAAAGCTGTTAGTAGAATTCAAGTCCAAAGAATGGAGAACCAGCAGTACCTTTGCCCAAGGGCGTGAAAGGAAGGACGTGCAAGCTCAAGCAGGGAGCACATTCGCCGTCTGTTCTGTGTTGGTTGTTTATTTGTTTTTATTCTATCAGGGCTCTCGGTGGGTTGGATGACGTCCACTCACATTGATGAGGGCAAGCTTTCTTTACTTAGTTTGCTGATTCAAATGCTGCCCCAGAAGCAGGGAGCGTCTGGAAGTATGCTCACAGAAATGCCCAGAAATCATATTTTACCAGCTCTCTAGGCATCCCTTAACCCAGTCAACTTGAAACATAAAATTAACCATCACATCCTCTTAAATTCATCTTTTTGAGAAGAAATCAAGTTTATAAATCAGCATAAAATAAAAATGATGGAAGTAAGTCAGATAAAAATATTATGAAAGGCATATGGATGGAAGTTGAACAAATCTTCTTAAAAAGAAAAAGCAAAAAATCCCTAAACCTAATTCCAGATTTCTTAATTTTTAGCTTCTGAAAGGCAAAATATTTTTTCAGTCTTATATCTCAACACGAAATAGGTACTAATAAACATTGTTGGATGAACGAAGTGGGACACTTACCTTGAAGAGAGAAAACCATTAAACAGAAATGACAATTTGAACTAAGTAAAAAAAAAAAAAAAGCTATTTTTGCATAGTCCAATTTAATTGCAGAGCATATTTCTCAGGATAAAATATAAATTTACATAGGAAGGGTGTGATAATAGCTATCATGCCCATAAGGAAGGGTGGCTATGACCGGTGTACATTTCCAAGCTTTGAAGAAAGATGTCATGTAAAAGACAATTGTGTGCATTACATCGGATTCCTTGTTGACATTTCTCAGGCAGGATATAGAATTTGAACAACCATAGTCTTCATTGCATATCTACTAATAGCAACCACATTCTTGCGTCTGGGGACATTTTATTATTCATGTATTATCATATATTATTGATTGGCATCATGGTTTTCATTCATGCACCTTTTCTCTAAGCACTCAGGCTTTGAAATTCATAATCAGGTCCTCAGTGGTCAAATATGTTTAATCTAATGAATTGCTTACACTACACATTTGCATGCTGGATATACAATTTACTTTCTAAATTAAAACATTCTGGGAAAGCTCAAACAAGGGCACTAAATTTTAAAGTTTTCTGACCTTCTGAAATCTTTTATGAGCTGTATTTCAGTGAAAAGGACCATTTAAGCCTTGGGCCCAGCACATTTGTATTCTTTGAAAATGTTCCCAAAGTCTATATCGATATATTATGTGTACATTTGAAATGAGGTTCCACACTTCATAAACCTATGTTCTGTATTAAACTTCATCTGGGGAAGTCTGTATCAGTTTTCTAGGGTATAAAGTGATGGAAAAAATGAATCTTGTTTGAATTGATGTTAGCTTGCTTATGAAATGGCCTCTTGGGGCATGAAGGAGAGTGGCTGGAAATTTGTGTCTGGAAAGGAGGCTGGAATCTGTTAAAAATTACCTCCAGATAAGAGGAATGAGCTGGGTAATGAAATGATTTCCATAGTATGAAACATTTGTTTTTAATGTAGAAGTCATCGGACATGAGAATTGTCTGCCTGTAGTGCTTTCTGCCTGACAAGGGATTTCCTGCTCTTAAAGTATCCTTTCTAAATTTCTACTGAACACTTTGCCAACGCAATCCAGAAATCTTGTTAGTCTAAGGTGAGAAAATCGGTATTAACTTTCCTTGTGCTAACATTTCCACTATTGACCTAAGATTAAAAAGCCAAAAAAGGTTTCAACCTAGAAACCTACTTGAAAATGAATGACACCTGTTTCAAGAGAAGACGTATTTCACTAAATGCTAGTAACAAAAATCCTGCTGAATTTTGACTATGCGACTTGATTTTCACTGTGAACATCATAGTTTTCTTTTTTGTTTTGAATTAAAAACATGCAATATTGTAAATCTCCACAAAATATAGGTAACACTTGTAGCTCATTGTAAATACACTGTTCTTTTCATGATGTACACTAAGAAAATCACTAATCTATGAAAGAAATCTTTTTTTTGTTTTGTTTTGTTTTGTTTTTGTTTTTGTTTTTGTTTTTGAGATGGAGTCTCGCTCTGTCGCCCAGGCTGGAGTGCAGTGGCACGATCTTGGATCACCGCAACCTCTGCCTCCCAGGTTCAAGTGATTCTTCCTGCCTCAGTCTCCCGAGTAGCTGGGATTATAGGTGTGCACCACCAAACCCAGCTAATTTTTGTATTTTTAGTAGAGATGGGATTTCACCATGTTGGTCAGGCTGGTCTGGGACTCCTGACCTCAAGTGATTCACCTGCCTCGGCCTCCCAAAGTGCTGGGATTACAGGCGTGAGCTGCCCGCCAGGCATGAAAGAAACACATTGATTTTAACATTCATCACTCTACCTCTAGTTTTTCTTGCCTGATGCCCCTCTGTTGCATGGCTTCTGTTTTGTTCAGAATATAAGTAAATTAAAAAGGAAAAAAGCTTTTGCCTCTGTCATCACAGGAATATTTGAAAAATTTATAAGTTTAATTGGCAGATTTATTTGCAATCAATTTACATTTTTATTTCCCCTGAATAATAAATTCAGAAGTTGGATGATGAGTGTTTCTCCTCCAGTGCTATTTGCATACAGTATTTCCTAATGTTCTTGGTAATTTTACATTGAAAAAAATGTCACTAGCAAAGAAAAAATAAGCAATTTTTGGAATTGGAAAATGTCCAATACTAGGATTTGTAAATCTTCCTGGTTATTAATTCTGTACCTTTTTAGAAGAATCCAAATGGCATGATCTGGCCTTGTGATCAACTGTTTTCACCTATAGGCTGGCCCAGAGGGAAAAAAAACAAAACAAAACACATATTTCTTCTTTTTTGGGTCGGAATGCTATAATCACAAAACCAATTTCAAGTCCACTCTATAGGCTGTCACCAGAATTGATAACTGTCAGTAAAAATCTCACCACTAATATGACCTTTTTACACCAATATAAACACTTCTGCTACAATTTTGGATTTAGGTAGAGAGAGAGGAAGAGAGAGGGGAAAAAGAGAGAGAGAAGCAGAGGAGAAAGAGGGAGAGGAGGAGGAAGAAGGCAAGGCAAACAGGATGAAGAAGGAGAAAGAGAAGGAGAAAGGAAGAGGCAGAAGACAAGAAAGAAGAGAAAAAGAAAAGAAATGAAAACAAGCGAGAAGGAAGAAAATAATGTCTGAGTTGAAAAGGAAATAAAACGAACCAGCCTTTTGGTATATATATATTTTAAAGATCCAGTAGTAAAAGAAATCATAGAAAGTGTAAACAAAGTGACACATATAGCAGTTGTTTCTGAAATACTAAATTCTCCAAATTCAGCCTTGGATTTTCTTTCCCCCATGTGAGTTTCTGGGGCAGGGTAGACTTAAGGACTGTTTCTTGCAAACATGTTTGGCCCTCTGAGTACGCAAAGCAAAATACCGACTCAGATGTTACTGTGAGCACACAGTTGATAATTCTCCTTGTTGCTTATTTAGTATAAGACCTCTAACGTTTAAGACATTGTCTTTTTAAAGGGGAATATATGCTTTTAAGAGTATTTGACATTTTCATGACTTTTCTTCTTCTTTAATTTCCAGCATTCAGTAAAATGGCGTTGGGCTGGAGCTTCTGCAGATGCGTAAGTCTCTGGTTATTGTACTTTCTGTTTCGGAGCCTGAGGACACTCTTTCCCGCAACTCCATTTTCTTCTGTTAGTTCTGGCCTCTCTCCATGCCTGGAGTGTGTGCTAGTGTCAGAGATGGAGATTTGGAAGACGTGTTGACCAAAAGAACCTAGCGTGGCGGTTTCTGGCTAAACCTTCCAAAAAGCTTCTATTCATTATACTTGATTTTTCTCCTTTGTTTGCTAGCCCAGTGCTATCATCTGCCAATTTTGTATTTATATATCTTTTCAAATGGATTCACTGATTTGAATTTGAGTCCTGTTGATTTCCTCTCATGTAACAAAAATTCCTCTCAATTATCATAAATATATATATATATATATATATATATATATATATATATATATATAGTTTTTTTCGCTTCTCAAGAGTCTAATTTGGTTTAAAGCACTGATGGATGGCTGGTGAAATGATTTGCATGTACTCTTTTTGCATTATGTTTTAAACTTAGAAGTCTGTTTTTGGCAATTATAAATGTTTGGACAGCATACCATCATAAATCCCTTTAATTTAAAGCTCTAGTGTTTAGCCTGAGTGCGCTTTGAGTATCAGACACATCAAAGGTATCAGTTTTTGTAAGTATTTTTTGAGAGCGGCCTTTTCTATCTATCATCTCAGTGTGTGATTATTGTGTTTAGGTGACTCACTGGAAAGTGTATAAAAGGAAATCAGCAGCATTCAATAATAAACAATTGAAGGAATTTTAAAGAAGAAATGGTGATCACACGTTTCGAGAAGGAAATGCTGTCTGATTGTATCTGAGCTTAAAAACATGTAAGCACTTCATCAAACTCACAAACCATGAGGTGTGATAAAATGACAATCAATTTCTATAGAGGACCAGCTTTTCCACAAGTCTTTCTTGCAAAAGAGTTGTTATCAAAAATATTTTCATTGATTAAATAGCTCAGTTGTTGGCTTCCAAAGACATAAATTTAGAAAAAAGTAGCAACCGAATTCGTGTAAACAAAATTGGAAATAAAGATTCAACAGAAATAGTATCTAAGGAAGTGGTGGTATAACCAAAAAAATGGGAAAAGGCAGCCATGAAAAAATCCTGTTTTCAAGATAGTATGATGACAATGGAAGTGATGACATTTAAATGAGTATACATCAACATCTACATCAACATACACATACATCAAAAGAGAAGAAGAATAGGTACCAAAATGTGAACAACGATTGTGTCTGCCGAGGGGCATAACCAGTTATTTTTCTGCTTTTTGAATTGCTCTATTCTTTTGTGTTTCTCTGACATTTTATAACCAAAAAATGTGCATTATTCAAAATGTGGAAAATAGCAACAGAATAAGTTTAATGTGTTTTTAGTTTTTATACAAATTCTAAAACTAAAACAGTATCAGGCAAAACAAACTCAAATCTCTCAACCACTGGATGAGGGGTTGGAGACTTGACCGATTTGACTGAATAACTGTAGGTCTCGTCAGTCCACAGAGCTCAGTTTCCAGCCTGGTTCTTCCAGTCCGGAGTGGTAGGGAGTACCTGGCACAAGAGTTACTCAGGAATTTGGGTTCTTGATTGTTGTGAATATTAATGAGACTTCATATAAACAGCCTGAATGGTAGTTTTTATTTCTCAAATTATATTGGTTTTATTTTAGGGGGAGTGTTAATCAAGTTGCTAGTGTATCTTCACATTTCATTTTGGAAATTGATCATGTTACCACCATCACCTCCAAATGGGGGCTCCATTCACTTTTGCTTCTGTCGACCTCTATCTAAAGTTAATTGAATAAGTAACTGAAGACTAATTTGTTTAGAAAAGTTTTTTGCTCAATTACTCCTTTATTTACTCGTAAGATATTTTGCAGTCTGTTTGGCTATCTGAAGCTTGTGCAGTGCAAAGCATTCTTTATACACATTGTAGGCTTCTGAAGATTCCTTGTCAAGGAACACTTGCCACCAGTTGAACTCATCAGTTTTATATAAAAAGTAATAATGAGGTGTGTATAAAAATAATGAGGTGCCATTCTTAATTACTACTGAAAGATTCTGAGCAAACATATACTCTCATTAATCAATACATTCATTGATTCCACAGATATCTGTTAAGTATATATTCTGTGGTAGACACTATACTAGATCTTTATATCTTGGTTAGACCAAAGTAGAAAAATATGGTTATTTCATCAATATTTCATCAATAGCTGCTAAGCTCTCCCCATCTCCAGTCTTAGGACTTCATACTGACATTCTTCAGCAGTTGACAGTTAAGAATATACAGCAACATACTCATCTGACTCTCACAACAAGCCCTGAAGAGGCAGAGGCTTACCAGCTAACACAAGGCAGGTGGAATGCTGTACACACAGGGGAGATTTCAGAAGGTTTTTCCCTGAGCGATCAACCAAGGCTCAAATAAATTAAGCAACTATTTTACACAGCATGTTTGCTTAACTTGGATGAACAATCTGTAGTCTGATGTGAATGGCATCAGCAGCCATAGCCAAGGTCAAATAGACCCAGCTTTGATAGGATTCTTTTTTGATCTTTGCAGGATATAGCAGTCCTCTATTTATTCATAGACACTTTTCTGTCTTCTCATTTTCTCAGACACTGGAAGGGTTTGATGTGTCATGTGAGTAAAGTCACTTTTTACAGACATTGTAACCAATGGTCAGTATCTTGGACTCTGTGATGTGTCACTGACACAGAGGAAATCCCTTGTGCAGACTCAGATTCCTGTAATGGACAGCATTTGGGCTGGTGGGAGTCAAACATGACTTTATCCTTAAAGGCCAGTTAATGAAGAGTTGAGTGAAGTAGCACCAAGAAATGCAACTATTAGAAAAACAAAGAGAAAAAGAAAGAGAAATGCAGGAAGGAAGGTAAAAGGAAGGAGAACGAAAGAAGAAAAGGGGGGAGGAAAGGACAGAGGAAAGCAGGGAAGAGGGAAGGAAGAAGAAAGGAAGATAGATGCAGCATTTTTTGGTTTGAAAGGAGAAGGCATTGAGCCTTAAAGTGTTGGGTTGTAATAATGCAGGTGATTTAGCTTGTTTATATTCCTGAGGTTATGTTGTGAATATATAGAATATGTTAAACCACATTCTCAGGCATGGATTGGGTCACAGAACCTAATTTATTCAATCGTCCCGCTCGCATATTTCCGCTATGTCGATCCCCTTTGAACACAGCTTGAACACTGACAAGAAATCAGTGTAAAAGTCATGATGAGATTAAGGCAATTTTATTTTCTTAATGAGCAACTATCTCTTTTCCAAGTGGTTATGTTCCTGGAATGCAGCTAACCACAATTAAAATACAACAGGATTGAAATTAGGTTCACAAATAGAAAAATATCTTCTGTAAAACTTATAGGAATTACATTATCTGTGGTAATGAACTATATACCATATAGCATATTACTTTAAATAAATACATAACTAGTAGTAGCACCTACACAGTTAGGCTATCTAGGTCTTCTAAATCACTAGCAACACTTTTATATTAACTTGGAGGCAATAATGATAATAACATAAAGACCATTCTTTACCTTTTTACATCATTTCAGAACTTATAGATTCATGCAGAATTTTAAGTTAATTTAAAATAATTATTATTTAATGTTTACAATAATTATTATGTAATTTTTATATATTACTCAAAACCTTTATGTCCTATATGGTATTAATTCTCATTTTGGGACTGAGGAAACTGATTTAGGAGAAAGATCCCCAGGACCATAAAAGCTGTGACAGAGCCAAGACTTGCATGAGGCTGCTCAGTCCTTCCAGACTGCACTAGTCCTGCTAATTTGTTTCTTTTTTGAGATGGGCTCTCACTCTGCTGCCCAGGCTGGAGTGCAGTGGTGCGATCTTGGCTCACTGCAACCTCCACCTCCCGGGTTCAAGTGATCCTCTGGCCTCAGCCTCCAGAGTAGCTGGGATTACAGGTGCCCACCACCACACACAGATAATTTTTATATTTTTAGTAGAGACGGGGTTTCCCCATATTGGCCAGGTTGGTCTCGAACTCCTGACCTCAAGATGTCTGCCCACCTCGGCCTCCCAAAGTGTTGGGATTACTGGCGTGAGCCCAGCCTCAATGCATTCTTAAACTAATGCTGACCATGTTGGCAGGGTGACCAAAAGAAAGACAGCCCTCCCTGAATGACTGTGGGTAGCTACGAAGCTTAGTGCAGTCATGCACTGGATGAGGACACTTCAGTCAACCACGGCCTGGGTATGTGACTGTGGTCCCATGCGATTATAAGGGAGCTGAGCAATGCGTGTGGCCTATGACGTTGTGATCATCTCAAGGTCTCAGCACAATACATTACTCACGTGCTTGTGGTGATGCTGGTGTGAACAAACCTCCTGCACCTGCCATTCATAGAAATGTGTAGCACCTATAATGACACACAATAGATAAAAACTGATCATGATAAACAGCTGTGTTACTGCTGTGTGTATTTGCTATACTATTATAATTATTTTAGAGTATTTTGCTTTTACTTTTAGAAAAACGTTAAGCGTAAACAGTTAATTGTAAAATGTCAGGTTCTTCAGGAGGTATGCGAAGGAAGCATTGCTCTCATAGGAGATGACAGCTCCGTGCGTGTGGTGGCCCCTGACGACCCTCCAGTGGGACAACATGTGGAGGTGCAAGACAGTGATGTTGATGATCCTGGCCCTGTGCAGGCCGAGGCTAACATGTGTATTTGTGTCTTAAGTTTTAACAAAACAGTGTAAAAAGTAAAAAAGAAAAAGTTAAAGTAAAAAAGAAAAAGTTAAAACAAAAAAGGTTGAAAAGATAAGAACAGAAAGAAAAAAATGTTTTTCTTTCCATTCTTGTACAATGGTACAATGTGTTTGCATTTTTAGCTAGATGTTCTCACAAAACAGTCAAAAAGTTAATAAAGTAAAAATGTTACAGTAAGCTGAGGTTAAGTGTGCAGAGTTTCTAACATCTACAGTAGTGGACAGTGAAGTCCTAGGCCTTCACATTCCCTCATCACTCACTCACTGACACCCAGAGCAACTTCCAGTCCTGCAAGTTCCATTCATGGTAAGTGTACCATTAAAATCTTTTGTACTGTATTTGATTGTATCTTTTCTATGTTTAGATAAACAAATACTTAGCAATGTGTTACAGTTGCCTACAGTATTCAGAACAGTCACATACTATGCAAGTTTGTAGCCTCACAGCAATAAGCTATACTATATGGCCCAGGTGTGCAGTAAGCTGTACCATCTTGGTTTGTGTAAGTACCACGTGTGTTCACACAACGATAAAATTGCCTAACAACACATTTCTCAGAACGTATACCAGTCGTTAAGCAATGCATGACGGTACTTTGCTTGCTTAACCAGCAGAGAAAACATGTCATTCTTTAATTTGGTGCCCTGCACACTACTTGGGGTGAGACAGATTGGTTAATAAATATACAGAGAGGTTAAGTGTGGCTATTCATTTTAAGGTTGCCTTCATGACTTATCTGCTAGGATCCTCTAACAGGTGTCATTTAGTGAGAAAGACTTCCAAAAAAATCCACAGAGGGTTATCAATCAGCCTTGGTTTAACGTATTAATAAGGAATTAATCCTTACAAGCCCTTTGATTAAACCCTATTTGATGGAGAGAGGAATAGTGAAGGGGAGTCAGAACTCATTACTGTGACTAATATCTAATATAACTATTGGCCATCTGCATGTCTGAAAAGTAACTGGGGAGGTTCTTCCATTTAGAAAATTATTTAACATGTGATTCATTTAAATACAATGCTCATTTGTAGAGTTGGAAATGTGTGTTGATTTTTACAAAACTCTTCAGTAACACCTATTTGGCAAACATAAGGTATGTATGTAAACATGGGTAAGAAGAGACTAATTGTATAGAAAATATAATCTGACATTCTCAAGAGACAATAATATAAACAAGAAAGAAAAATGTGCTGTTTTTATTTCTGTGTTCAGTATTAGAAATTCTTATGCCCAGTGGTTATTTCACTCTAGTTCTGGAAGAAATTTGTTAGTTCTTCAAGCCCTCTGTTTGGTGTGAGCTGAACTAGGCAGATTGCCTATTTCTAAGTGAATCGTGGATGAGTTCTGCACATTTTTCTTGATGTGAGGACCATTAACTACCAAATATCCCTAGTTTTGCTAGTAACAAAGAATACAACAAAGGCACTCTGATAACAAAAAAAATCCAAAATTACAGTATTTAATTTTAATCAGAAGAGGTTTTGCAATCAAGAAAAATTAAAAAGGTAAGTCACAATTTGCTTTCGTGAAATTGAGTGTATATCATAGAGGATGATGGCACATAACTGGGACTTTTCTGGGATGGACAGAGATGCAGAAAGTTTGCTCCTGTTTCTGATCCCATTGAGAGCCACATTTTAAAAAAGCAAACTTCAATGGACATTTTCTCAAACAAGATAGTGTGCATACAATTTTTCCTTATGCAATGATAATATGGTATCTTTTTACTTTCCCTTTTCAAACTTAGTGGATGGTGGAAGACAATTATTCATTTGCCCATGTTATCTACTAAGGAAAGACTGTTTTCATTAAGAAAGCACAATTTAAATATGACAGAGACTTTCCTTTTAGTTCTGCCAATGATCCCTCTGAGAACTTGAAAAGCTCAATGAATTATAAAAATGTGTCCCTTTGACAGTACCAGAGTGCCTCTGAGACAGCCAGATTTTGAGGAAGGAAGATCCAGAGAGAGGGAAAGATCTCTGAGCATACACTCCACATTCTGTGTGCTGCTTTTTTCTCGGGTTATTTGCTGAGGCAGGAGTAGGAGTCAGAGACAGGGAACAGGGTGGGAGGCTGAGAAGCCGTGAAGGGGAGGGCTGCTAGAGGCGGAGGAGGCAGGGCAGCATTGGGTTATCTTATGGAAGTGATTTGAAATCAGTGAATAAAAACTGAGGTTTGAGACTGCCACGGCAGCCAGAGAGGTGCCAAGAACCGAGAGAGAAGGGAGCATAAAGAGGGAAGGTTGACACTTGTTGTTCATCCATTGAGTCATTTCTGAATTCTTCCCATGTGTAGGGTCAGAAAATGAAAAGCCGATAAGAAAGCAGCAGAGTTTTTGCAATCTCAAGGTATTTAGGAAACTGAAATTGGAATTTAGGAATGGCCAAGGAAGAAAAGCTGTGGGAAACACCCAGACTCTTAGTGGAACCCTCTGGTGGTGTCCTTTATAAAGATCTCGGATCTTTACAACCATCTCAGAATGGCATGGTATCTGTGATGGCACTGATGTGAGATGTTTTATATATTCCATGTCAGCTCTCCGAGGACAATAGGGTGACTCTCCTCTGGTGGAAAACATCCAAAGACTCTATTCTTTTCTCATGCAAAATTACTACATTCGATAAAAAAATTAGCACGTTTCAAAGACTAGGACAAGATGAAAAACAGACATTAGAAGCAGATCTAAAGGTGATTCAGATACTGGCATTATCACACATGAATCTAAAAATAACTGCAACTAGTGTGTTCAATAAAATAAGATTGAGAATTTTGTATGAGAACTTAAATCTACAAAAAATGATCAAATAGAAATTCTATGACTGAAAAGTACAATTACTGAAACTAAGAATACCCGAAATGGATTTAATAGCAGTTTGGACACAACAGAAGGGAAATAGTGAGCTGGAAATAGGTTAGTAAAAATATGTCCAGATTGAAGAATGGAGAGCAAAAAGGATGGAAAGCAAAGATGGTTATAAAGAATATATGGGACGTGGGGAAAAAGTTTAAGATACATGTAATTGGAGTCCCAGAAGGCAAGGTGAGAGAGCATGTGGTAGAACACGATACCTGAAGAGGTAATGCCTGAGAATTTTCAGAATTTATGAAAGAAAAAATTAGTCACAGATTCAAGCAATTCTATGAATCGCAAAGATGATTACTAAGAAAACTACTACTTAAAATGTGAATGAACTACTGAAAAGCAAAGGCAAGAGAGTTTTAACAAGCAGCCAGAGAATGGAAGTAATAATATAATCACAAGAACAGCAATAACACTGACAGTTGATTTATCAATAGAACGAAATAGATGTTGTTTTAAAGAGATGAAAAAGAACAAGCTGTCTGGAGCTCTATACCTGGTAAAACAGTCTTCAAAATGAGAGTCAACTACATACATTTCCAGAGAAGGAAAAAACAGAGAAGCTTTGTCACTAATAGATCTACATTAAGAGAAATGCTAAAGGGAGTTCTTCCGACAAAGCGAAATTTCCCGGAATAGAGTTTGGCTGTGTATCCCCTGGAAATCCCGTGTTGAAATGTGACCCAGTGTTGAAGGTGGAGTCTAGCGGGGGCTGCTTTGGTCCTAAGGGGTGAACCGCTCAGGAATGGTTTTGGGCCCTCCCCGTAGTAATGAATGAGGCCTTGCTCTGTTAGTTTGTGTGAAAGCCGGTTGTTTGAAAGAGCCTGGCAGCTCCCTCTTTCTCACTCTCTCACCACACAACGTGCCAATTCCCCTTCCTCCTTCACCATGATTGGAAGCTCCCTGAAGCCCTCACCAGCAGCAGATGCCAGCGCCATGCTTCTTGTACATCCTGCAGAAATGTGTACAGAAATACTCAGTCTCAGGTATTCCTTTATAGCTGCCCAAAATGGACTAACGTACACCCCAACAGCAACCAAATAAAGAAAAAGAAAGGACAATCGAATTAAAAGCATCAAAAACTGTAAGTATGCGAGCAAGCAAGATGGTGGAGTCGAAGCCTACACGGTTTGTCCCCGACTGGATGCCACATTTAACCACCCTCTGCACTCAGAAAAGCACTGTCACAAAGCCAAAAACCAGGTGAGCCACCACAGCACCTGCTTTTAACCTGACACTGCTGAAAGAGGTATTGAGGAGAGTAGGGGAGACAGTCCTGACTCGCTGATGCCCTTCTCCCCATCTCCGGGCAGCAGGAGTGGCAGGGAGAATCTGTGTACATTGGGGAGGGAGAGCACAGTAACTGGGGTGGGAGGGACTGTTCTGAACTCAGTGCTGCCTTGTCGCCGTGGAAAATAAAGCCATGCTGGGCTCGGCCAGCACCCACATATGCAGAGAGCATTTGGACCAGCCTGAGCCCGACGGGAGTCATCCATTCCAGGAGTAGGAACCTGAGTTTCTCGACAAGCCTCACCACCGTGGGCCGAAGTTCTCTGAGGTCCTAGGTGAGCTGGACTGGGCTTACAGACAGTGGACTGGCGGGGAGCGGGAGGGCAGGTGTCCTAGAAAGACAGCAACTGGTGTGGCTCAGGGACTGTTCGTGCCATCCCTTCCCAAAGCCCAGGCCGTACAGATCATAGCGACAAAAGCGATTCCTCCCATCTGCTTAAGAAAAGGAGAGCAAAGAATAAAGAGGACTTCATTTCGCATCTTGGATACCAGCTCATCTACGGTAAGATAGTGCAGTGGGCAGAGTCATGAGGCCCCCATTGCAGGCCCCACCTCCTGGATGAAATTTCTAGGCACACCCTGGGCCAAAAGGGAACCCAGTACCTTGAAGGGAAGGACCAGTCCTGGCAGGATCCATCACCTGCTGACGAAAGAGCCCCTGGGTCCTGAAGAAGCGTCAGTGACTCCCAGGGAGAGCAGCGTGGGCCTTGCCTTCCTAACACTTTCTAACTGAAGGCAGCTCCTTGTGCACAGAGTGACTGGAACGGCTCACTAGGGTGCTGCCTTCCTCCAGAGACGATCGCCCTTTCCTCTGCGAGATGAACCCCGGGAAGGGAATAGCGGTACAAGCGAAGAAAAATATACTGACCCGAGATGCTTTGTGGACAAAAAGTCAACAGGACTAGACGGTAGTTGGGGCATCTAGAGACAAGATTATGT
The DNA here is from genome assembly GCF_003255815.1 of Theropithecus gelada. Taxonomy (NCBI): domain Eukaryota; kingdom Metazoa; phylum Chordata; class Mammalia; order Primates; family Cercopithecidae; genus Theropithecus; species Theropithecus gelada. The sequence continues at coordinate 186,230,497 of NC_037672.1, read as the reverse complement.
GAAGGATGAAGGGTGATCACCGGAATCCTGGCTCCAACAGCTCAGGAGTTGCTATTTGCTGAGCAGGAGGTCACTGAGGAAAGAACTTCTTGAGAGGTGATGTAAACAAGGGTTCCTACTTGTGCCTGTAAATTTACAGTGTCTGTGCTATCCCAGCAGAGGCAAAGGCATACAGGAGTTTCTGCACGGGGGAGCCTGTGTCAGCGCGCGGCCAGTCGTGTTCGGCTTTCTGAAGTCTCCTGGCCCTTTGCATTTTGCTTCGGAGAAAGGGTAGATGGTGCAACAATGAAAAGTTACTGTCCTTGAGTAAGACTGTTTTCCTTTCATTAATGCAACCTGGCTCCATGCCCTCATTTTAATGATTCTGGGGAAATCTGCCAACCGTCACCATCTGTTCACTACGGGAGGGGACATAACAATTGTCCCGTGCTTCGAATCAGGGGTCTTACTGTCCACGTCTATTTTCTTCGAATCAGGGGTCTTACTGTCCACGTCTATTTTCTTCGAATCAGGGTCTTACTGTCCACGTCTATTTTCTTCGAATCAGGGGTCTTACTGTCCACGTCTATTTTCTTCGAATCAGGGTCTTACTGTCCACGTCTATTTTCTTTGCTTGCGGTTCTTAAATTTGCCTAATCCAAGGTTGAAAGGAGTATCTCTGAGCAGCAAGCTCTGCGTAGTTTCCCGTGGGTACAGCATGCCAGGACTATCTTCACGGACAAGCTCCGGCTCCAGTCATGCATTACAGCCCCTCACAGACTCTAAGTCACCTTAAGGTTTTCTCTTCGGTATTTTTCTCTTCAAGAATAACAATTAAAACGCTCCCCAGATTTCAGCAAGTGTAACGCATGTGATGTGTAAATAACACTTCACTTCATGCTGACTCCTGCCTGTGTTAATAGATTATTGCTTATTATGCTAAAAACTTGGATTGAAAAATAGCTCTCAACTCATTACAATTATTATTCTGAATGCCAAACTTGCTTCAAACACTAAATTTCCTGGTGGTCAGTCTGATCCTGAAATGAATTATCTTTATGGATAATGTTTTGACTGAGGCTCTTTTTTTTTTTTTTTTTTTTAAATTCTGAGTATGCTTTGTGCTTTTGTTCTTGAAAATCTATTTCTCTCTTTCTCTCTCTCTCAGATTGTCTTTTTTCTTAGTGTCTTTTTAAAAGGAAAGTTCATGAGAGAAAAAATTATACTTTCTTGTTTCTAAGCTAACTTGTTTCTTTTTTCTTCCTTTAATAAGCCCTAACCGTGTTAGAATTTTTTTGAAAACGTAAATATTAGAACCCAATATTCAAGGTTTTGAATGAACAGGTAAACAGATGAGTGGAAACAGATGAGTGGATCTGGCGACCTCTGATTCCTTGTTAGTGTCAGACACCTGGATGCGGGGATGGTCTTCCAAGCCCCTGATCCAACCAGCTGCACGGCTTAAGCTCAGGCTGTTTTTCTTCAGATGAGTGTTTTTCAGGTTTAAAGTCGAGAGGTTGTATATTCTGTTTATTTTTTTCTTGCATGTATCGCCTACTCAAGGAAAATAAATACATTTGAACCAACATCTTTATTGAAAATGTACTTTTGAATTTTAATGCAGGTTACAGGCTTCTCTGAAATCAACCAGAATTTCTGGTGTAGGGACTCTTTCTGGGGGGCAACCGGGGTAAACATCTCTCTATGATCCTCGTTAAATATGTATTAAATTCTCAGTGAACGGTCAACTGAAAAGTATTGCTTGGAATCAAAGGCTTATGGTATCTAAAATGTGGCCCAGTCCCCTTGACAGGTTAACAGCCTTGGCTCTCTGTTCCTTGTCAGGGAAAGTGCTCACGGGGATTAGTGAAAATTGCAGTCGCAAACCTCACAAGGGATGAAGGCCACAGTCAAAGTGTACACAGAGATGCTCAAAAGAAAAATTACATCATGGCCGAGCAGCAAAACTTGTGCTCTGCGACAGGCACAAAGAGAATAAATGTACTTAGAAAAACAGGCTGTTTTAAGCAATGGCTCACGCCTGTAATCCAAGCACTCTGGGAGGCGAAAGTGGGCAGATCACTTAAGGTCAGGGGTTCGAGACCAGCCTGGCCAACATGGGGAAAGCCCATCTCTATTAAAATACAAAAATTAGCCTGTCGTGGTGGTGCAGGTCTGTAATCCCAGCTACTCAGGAGGCTGAAGTAGGAGAATCCCTTGAACCCAGAAGGCAGAGTTTGCAATGAGCTGAGATTACTCCATTGCTCCAACCTGAGCCAGAGAGCGAGACCCTGTCTCAACAAAACAAAACAAAAACAGACTCTTTTGATTCAAACATTTTGTGGTTTAAAAATGATTCCTCCTTGACTGCATTATCAGAGAAAATAATGGCTAAAAACAAGAACTTTTAAATACTTGCAAGATCCTGCTTGACCTGTTTGACTGCAGGGTCTTAAACACTTAAGAGTTAATAAATTAGTTTATTTAATATTTATAGTGAGCTGCAATTCTAAATGATGGGTTCCATTGCACCTTAACCAAAGTTGAATGTAGACAAAACTGTATTTTTCTCTTTTGTTGCTTCTGTAGTTAAGCAAGAGTTTCAGTGAATTCACTGTTAACACCGTAACCACCTGTGGGTTCTTCGTGCCCATTGCTGATTTATCAAGACAGCGGGATTGCAGCAGAGAGTTTCGTATGTGTGGAGCTGGCGAAAGGTCAAGTCAAGGCTTTCTTATTACTCAAATTAACCACCCTGAGATCCAGACAGTAGGATTTTTCAGAGATACGTTGGTGGGCAGGGGGCAAGGAACAGAGACACTGATTGATCAGGCCAGGGGTGAAATCGTAGTGAGTCAAGGCTGTTCAGGCCAGGGATGAAATCACAGGGAGTCAAACCTGTCCTCTTGTGCTGACGCGGTTCCTGGGTGGGGGCCACAAGACAGGACGAACCAGTTTACCAGTCTGGGTGGCACCAGCTCATCCGTAAGAACGCAGGGTTTGAAAAATGCCTGGAACAGCAATCTTAGGTTTTACAACAGTAATGTTACCCATTGGAGCAATTGGGGAAGTGCAGTGGTCTTCTAGCCTCCGGCTGCGTGACTCCTGAGCCATCATTTCTAATCTGGTGGCTAATTTGTTAGTTTCACAAAAGTGTTTCTGCCCCCTGTCAAGGAGGGGGTTTGTTTTAGGAAAGGACTGCTATCATCTTTGTTTCAAAGTTAAACTATAAACTGAATTCCTCCTTAGTTAGCTTGGACAGAAATGAACAAGGGCAGTTTGGAGGCTGGAAGCAAAGATGGAGTTGGTTTCATCAGATCTCTTTCACCGTCATAATTTTCTCTCTGTTACAGCTTTTGCAAAGGCAGTTTCAAGCCAACAATATTACGAATGTTTCATGTACTGAGGACACCATACGCAGCAGGTACTGTTCTCAGATCACCAGCTGCATCAGCTGATCTTCACCGTAACCTGTGCAGTAAAAACCATTATTCTGACCATGTTAAAGATGAGAAGACGGAGGCAGAGTGATGAAGTAATTTGCCCAAAGACTCAGAGCTGAGCACGGACTCCAGCCTCATTGATCTGATTTTGGAACCAAAACCCTTAAGGGGCAGATTATACAGCTGTGAGCTCCTTGTTGCTTTATGCTTTATTTTCAGCCTAAAATAACTATTTTGGATTACCCATTAATAGAAAAAAATTTGAAAAACTTCATTAATCAAAAGAAATGCTGTTATCTTTGTTAGAAGAACGGCGCCGTAGTTGACATGGTGTCTGTGAGCTGGGCCAGAGAGTCTTACAATGCTCGGAGTTCTGCTTTTCCTGGAGCACACACCTGGCTGATCTAAAATCTATTGTTAACTAAGTCCTGTAAAAGATTCGTTAATTTTGCCAATGTTGGTATTTCAGGGCTCAGCCTAAAGAATTGTTCATTCAACTGCAGATTATTTATTATGGGGTCATTAACTGGTAACACCTAAATATTATGCTGTTTACTTGTTTTTCCATGAAACTAGTTAGAATTGTTAGCTTACATCTTTTGTTCTGAGGGACACAATTTATGTTTTAAATAAATGACTCCTTTAAGAAAATCTATGTATTCTTAGGTTCAAGCTAGAGCCTCCTAGACTGTTAAACTGTCTTTGCAAGATGAATTTGTGAGCTTCCCTCTGTAGAGAATTTTTTCCATGTGGTACTCACAGGAAGGCCTTGCAATCACCATCGTGTGGGGCTCAAATTTGAAAAATCCTGAACTGGGTATGACGTTCCCCCAGACATCATCTGGATTTTTCTAATTTCAGGGTCTGGTGGGACCTGGCTCCACATCTTCTCTCTAGTCCGAGGCCCATCTGTGCTTGTGCCTCATTCCTTGCCTGATGCACTCAGACTCCACCTTTGTAGTGAGACCCCGTGTCCCCTTCCCCGAGTCCCTGGACCTGATTGGGCTAACAGCCTGAGATGGCACCGGTGAAGACTATGAGGAAGGTGGAAAATCATTACGTAACCTTGTAGGACAGCCTTATGTTAGCTGAGAAGTCGGTACAGCTGTAGTGGGGCTGGGACACAGACTGATACCCGGGAGGAAGGCTTGACGCTTTAGTCCTGATGATGCTGCCAGGAGAAAGACAACCATGGGAACCCTGTGGCTAAGGGAGGTAAGGGAGGTGCTACTCCAGTCATCACACTGTCCTGAAGCTCAGGTGTCATCTTCCCTTAGATAAATGTTGATTACCAATTAGATACTAAATTGTGGTGGAAAAAATAAACATAATAAACATATGTCTGTTAAATATTTTCCAAACTACTGTGTTTTCCGTACTCTCCTTTCCCTATGTTGGCCATTTTAAACTTGGAGTGTATCTTACAATGTGGTACTTCAGTTCTCCTTGTAAATTTGTGATTGAATTTGCTGTCTTCTGATCTGTGTATGTTCCAATTCTAAACCATTTGAAATTTGAGAGAAAAGGAGAAGGAAGAGGGATAAATCATACAGATGAACATAAAAGTATCTCTACATGCTGGTCAGTTAGTGGTGGTGCGGAAGTTCTCAGCTCTCTGTTGAACAAGAAGATCTTAAAAAAAAAAAAAAGTAAACCCAGAGGGTTTCTTTTCTAAGGCCCTAATTAACAGTCGTTCCTGCCTCCTTGGGGACAGCAGAAGGGTTTAAAGGGGGACTGACGACGTCGCTTTTATAATTTTCCCAACTGGGAGCGGAGTGGAAGTTTTCACCTTTCTTTGGAAACTTTAAGGGATGGGAAATCATTGTCTTTTTCTGTCATTGGAATTGAGGAAAATGGTAGAATACACAGAATATTGTCTGCAAAGTAGCTAAATTGAAATTTTTTTAAAAAGAAAAAAATCATGATATTGTTATACTAAAACATCTTTAAACCTAAATACAGACTTTAGAACCAGTGAAGGAATCAGAGGGTTGTTACTCCATGGGCTAGGGGAGAGCACATGCTTGTCCCGAGGCATCTGAAAACCTCGTCTCCCTTTTGCCAACTCACTTGGGCAGCTATAGCTAAAAGCATTCGGGCCTCCAATAATTGATATTTTTTAAAGCGTTTGCTTAAACCTGCTTGGGGTCACTTTGGAGACAGAATAAAACCAAGGAAGTATTTAAGCATATTGTATATTTAATTAATGAACATTTCTATTTAAGCTTCATTGAAAAGTGGGTGAGGTGGTTTACAGAGATTATTCTGAAGAGACGTTGTTTTTCGACACAAGGCACAATCTAACGATCAGAGGAGGGCTACCTTCTTAGCTGTCTTTTAGATACACAAAGTCCGCAAAACATCTGAAAAGCTGGCCAGTGAGTTCTTTGCCATATTTTTATACTAAGAAGTCACCTCTTTAAATCAAGTACCAGTAATATAGAATTTCCATCTCTTTAAATCAAGTACCAGTAATATAGAATTTCCATCTCTTTAAATCAAGTACCAGTAATATAGAATTTCCATCTCTTTAAATCAAGTACCAGTAATATAAAATTTCCATCTCTTTAAATCAAGTACCAGTAATATAAAATTTCCAGAAAGAAAGAAAAGCTGAGCTCATACCGAGAGCAGAACCTTCCTCACTAGTAAAATGTGACATATTAAATATCCTAGCTTCATGGCTATTGTTCTTTTTGTTTTCTTTCTTTTTTAAAATTTATTATTATTGTTATTATACTTTAAGTTCAAGGGTACAACGTGCAGGTTTATTACATATGTATACATGTGCCATGTTGGTGTGCTACACCCATTAACTCGTCATTTACATTAGGTATTTCTCCTAATGCTATCCCTCCCCACTTCCCCCACCCCACGACAGGCCCCGGTGTGTGACGTTCCCCACCCTGTGTCCAAGTGATCTCATTGTTCAATGCCCACCTATGAGTGAGAACATGCGGTGTTTGGTTTTCTGTCCTTGCAATAGTTTGCTGAGAATGATGGTTTCCAGCATCATCCATGTCCCTACAAAGGACATGAACTCATCCTTTTTTATGGCTCTTGTTCTTAAGATTTAATATCTCAGCTCTATGGCTATTGTTCTTGGCTTTATTATTTATAGACAATAATTTTTATATTTATGGGAAATATTTTTATGTCAAAAATCTTGTGATTGGATGAAGTCGGGGGACATTCATGTTATGTAACGAGGGTGTTTGAAATGACAGCGTAGTTACCCATTCAGGAAGTGTCTGAACACAGAGATTTAGCATTTTCTTTCAAGGTCAGTTGTAAGATTAAGTTGTAATCTGGTTACACTACATCTGTTGTGAGAGGATTTTCTGTTTTGTTTTGTTTAACCAGATGTTATTAGCAAAAATTCAGTTTTCATGGGCAAAAGGTATTCCATTAAAAGCTGATCACTTTTGAAGTGCTGGATTAAAAGATGTTTTCAAAATTAAATAATGGTCTATTAGAAATTCAAGGCAGAGTACTTGTTTTCTAAAACGTATAAAGTCATTAGCTGTCTCTGTGACCTTGGTAAGAATCTCTGTGACCTTGGTAAGAATCTCTGTGACCTTGTAAGAATCTCTGTGACCTTGTAAGAATACACCTTCAACTTCCCTTATCTTCTGATTCCTACGGTGAGAAATCGACAGGGTTGGATCAAATGACTGCCAAGGCTTGCTCCAGTTCTATAATTCAGACTTAGAATGATCTCAGTGCAATTTGGATAAAATAATTGTAAAGAACATTATGTACTTACATGCTAAGATGTGTTGCATACAAACATTCAACTTGCACGTATAAAAATTGTGTTGATCTAAGTTTGAAGGAGGAAGAAAAGCTGTGATGTTCTTGCTGGGACAACCAAAGCAGCCTTCTGAATTGTGTCTATTATTAGTTGAATGCTTTTAGTCTGTTGCTTGTCTGACTGTCTACTTTCTCCAATCCAGATAGGCGGTACTTCTCCACTGTGTATAGGCTGAGATCCAGCATTGCAGGACGGTCACCAGCCATGGATGCTGACCCAGGGACCTAGAAGACAGCTCCTGCGTTTCTCCAGCTCCAGCACCTACTTGTACATTACTCCCATTTGCCCTTTCTTGCCTGTACCCTCTATTTTTCTGTCCCTATACCTTTCCCATACTATACCCTTTCTGCCTCTTGCATATCTCGACATCTATAAAAAAGTTATTGCTGCTAGGAACTTGAGTTTTTTCCTTGGGAGACTTCATGATTGCCATTAGAAGTGATCGCGTGTGTGTGTGTGTGTGTGTGTGTGTGTGTGTGTGTGTGTGTGTGTTAGGGCTGGGGTGGAGAATGCTTTTCTTTTTCTCCCTACCTTTGCACCTAGGGTCTTAGAGAAGGGACTTCCTGCCATTACCCTAATTCTCCAGGGAGGCATTTGGAGAGTGTGTTTCTGTTGTTCTTTCTACCGTTTCTTATTGGGGGCGTCAGTAACACAGTGAGCACGACTGTTCTTCATTTTACAAGACTGTACTTCTCATTTCAGGACAATTGGTATCCCTGTCACTGTGTGAACCTAAAACCTCTTTCAGTTTGAACCTCTTATTCCCCACAGTGGTGCCCTCTGACTCTCTTGAGGACAACTGAGTCCCCTTACTTGCTCCTCCTTTCAGGGGGTGGACTGAAAATCTGGTGAGTTTGGTGAGAACCTGGCATTCATTAGCGATGGTGCTCTAGTGAGCAGGGTGAGGTGCCAAAACTCACCTTTCAGGCAGGACCTATTTGTTCTTTTTTTTTTTTCCCCCCCCACTCTGGTGTGGTGCACTTGGGACCTCTCCAGGCATGACACATGCTAGGCTCTGGTTCAAGCCGCTGGCTGGGCAGCTCCTCTGCCTGGCTTCAGGCCAATCCTGTACTTAGGCTGTGGCGGGAGAGCGGCGGTCCTCCTTGCTACACTGTAGTGTATCAGAGAGTCTGCTGCCTGGAGCAACCGGGCTTTTGCCGCCCATTGCTAATGAATCGGACGCTGGCAACCACACGTTGCAGTTTGCACCCATTCCCTTCCCTTTCACTAAGGGCCCAGCCGACCGGGGAAAGTTTTGGATATCGACATCCTATAGAACTTAGAAACTTTTTAAAGCACTTATCTAGTTCCTGTCTAAGTATGCTGCAAACTTCTTGTGGGCTGGGATTATGTATTACTGACTCTCTTTATCCCCTAAAACCCTCAGTGCATTGTTCATTGTAGGCACTCGGTTTACGAATTGAATAATAGTAGCTTAAGCTTATTAAGTCCTTACTATACGCCTGGCAGTATTTTAAAGGCTCCATGTGGATTAAATCATTTAATACACATAACAATCCTCTGAGGTAGTTACGGCTATTATATCATTTTACAGATTAGAACACACGGGGTCAAAGAGGTTAAGAAACTGGAGATCTAAGGGATGCGGTTTGAAAATGAACCTGCTAAATGATCTCTTCCAGCCACTTAGTAAATGTTCTTTTTTCCTAAGGTGCTGCTAGTCGTTTTGTTATCATCAGTTTTAGTTTGTTCCTTGAAGACACTATTCTATGGCCTCACACCAGAGCCAGTCTGCGTGATTTCAAGGTTTAGCTGTGTCATTTGCTAACTGAGTGATCTTGAGAAGGTTTCCATGCACGGGAGGTGTGTGTGTCTGTGCAGTATGTGTGTCTACATGCATAGAGGGGTTCTGTGTAGTGTGTGTGTGGGGGTACATGCAGGTACAGGGTCCATGCAGCGTGCATGTGTGTGTGTGTGCATGTGCATACAGGGGTTCTGTGTAGTGTGTGTGTGTGTACACGCAGGTACGGGGTCCATGCAGCATGCGTGTATGTGGGTTCACATGTGCATACAGGAGTTCCGTGCAGTGTGTGTGCATGTGTACATGCAAACAGGAGTTCTGTGCAGTGTGTGTGTGTGTATGCATCTACAGGGGATCCGTGCAATGTGCGTGTGTGTGTACAAACCCACATGGGGTCCATGTCAAGCCCTCAAGGAGAACAAGGCAGCAGCCCATGTGCTGTCCTTACTGTAATCAATTCTGTACACTAGTCTCTTGTGAGTAATGCCCTTTTAAAAAAGGCCCAGCTGCTAAAAGAATTGTTTAAAAACTAGGCAGAACAACACAAATTGCCTGGAGTAATTGGAATTTTATTGTTTCACAGACTTCCTAAGGTGAATGTGTTAGTCATTCACTCTGTTAAGTAAACCACTGTGTGATTAGCAGTTACCTCACTAACAATAAAAATTAGGTTGGATCCTTTTCCTAGGAGATTAATAAACAATCTACTCAATTGTCAAAAGCATAGAAATACAACACATCCACAGTGCAGAAAGTGTTTTCAAAAGAAGACTGTTAAAAGGCCAGGTATTAGCAAGGAAGGTGTGTTTTGTGGTGGCTACAAATCACATTTCTGCTTTATCTTCCGTCCTTAAATGCTCCAACTATAAAATCAGGAGATGTCCTTGCTAGCTCCCTCAGCTACCGTAGATCAGAACTTATATTCACATATTTTTTTGCATCTATGACCACTTCAAGGTTCTTTCACCTCTCACACTTTGTTGGGTATTGTATGGGCCCCTCCTTAGAAAACCCATAAGTTTTGTGTATTGTATTTACTATGTCTGATCCTGTAATATGGTCAAATGTAATGTGGGAGTAATGGCCATCTTCCAGATACTGAATTCATGGGCTCATAACAAATAAAAGTTGCCAAAACCTCAAGGACAAATGAATAATTACATAGATGCCTTGAGAGAATTATAAGGCAAAGTGTAGAGAGAAGATAACTGTTTAATCGCTGGAGAGATTTAGTTTCAGAGTCAATATGATTTCAGAATAGTTTTTTTTTATTTAGTTACTGCAACAGGCTGAGAAGAACATATAAAGGATAGAGAGTAAATTATCTAAAGATTAAAAATAAGATGAAAATTCATAAACACATTTGAATACACACTATTCTCGCTACCAGCTGAATCTGAAAGTTCTGTGGTGTTTGGTTAATTTATGTTAACTGCAAGATTTCCTAAAATAAGTTTGCAGCTCCAGTTCGCCTTTCAATTTTCAGTTCAAATCCACTTGTGATTGGGAAAACAAATTAGACATAGATTGTTGTCTCTGCCCTAGAATTTAAAGAAATGGCTTAAATAAATGCCTAACCAATTAATTAAAGAAAATTATTCTTGGAAGAATGAACTCTGAGAGATACTTAAAGAAGTATGTTGTTTTTTAAAAAAATTTCATTTGTCAATTGTACAATAATTTCATAGCTGTTTAATATGATGCTTGTATCTGTGTGTTTATACTAAATTCCAGCAAAGCATAATAAGCAATACATTCATGGTTTCGTGTTCTAGGGGCCATTATTTTTTCATCCCAATAGTTGATTGCTAAATAAATATACCACAGAACCTCAACGGGGGTAGGGGTTATGTCGGCCCATTAAAACCGAAAGAACAAAACAGTATTTATGAACACAATGTTTCAATCTTCTGAAAGATCAAGTCCAAATTAAACTTTTGGTTGGAAGCAAATGGTAAACACAGGTAGAATTGGTTATAAAATTACTTTTAAAATTACTCATTTCTTCTTAGAAAAAAATTTGTCTCACATACAAGAGTATGAGTATAGATTTTACCTTTATAGCAATATATAATTTGTCTGGAAATTGAGTTATAACTAGAGGTAGACATCATTTTGCTACTTTCAAATTAGCCAGCATCAAATGACAGCAATTGAGCAAGAAAGGTCATCTCTATTTCTATCTTACTTTGTGTTGCAATAACTTCCCAGCCATCTGTTCTTCGGGATATTCATGCAGAGGAAATAAAGAACCCTGATATTTATGTAAAAATCTTAAAATCCATCTAGAGCTCACCAAAAAGCCTTCAGGGCACCAGACAGGCCTCAGATACCCTGGGTCAAAGATGGACCAGAAACACCCCAGAGGGAAAAGCTCCAGCAGATACAGCCCCCATGAAGAATCTTTGACTATCTTCTTCAATAGGGAATTCTTCACCGTCACAAACAAATTAGCAGACTCACACTATTAATGATAATTCAACTATTTTCCTAATCCTCGATGAAAGGTAAACCAATTTAGAGAACATCACAAACTCCCCTGAAATACTAAATCATGGTAGAGGATGAAGTAAAGAATACCTGGGTTTCCAGGGGCCATAAAACCCGGAAAGGACAAGTGCAGACAACTGAAACTTCTCTTCCGGAGCTAAGTTTTATCATTATCTCATGTTTTATGGTCAGCAATTCCGACTGGGGCTTGACAAACAGCACTTGCTTGTAGCCAGTTGGCTGTGTCAGCTGAAGCAGAGGTTGCTTGAGAGATTTCTGATCGGTTGAGCTTGGAATCAACATGGGGCCAATGTTGGAATGCCAGGAGGGTGTGCAGCTGTGAGCAGGGCACAGACTCGAAACCTTGTTTTCCTGAGAAGGCCTGGGTTTAATTTTCCTAGTTTGACAGAGGCTGACTGTCTCCGGCAGAGCAATCTGTCCATTTGACACATTTGTTCTCAGCAGGATATGAAGAGCAGGTAACAGAGCAAGGGAATGGACAGTTTGAGCGTGTTCGGCAAGAAGAGATCTTACGCTGAAACGTGCAGCATTCTGGGGAAAGGATTTGTTGTTTATTTGTGGCCAGAGAACCTGGTGTTCAATGTGAGTTCTCAGTTCCCGCTGATTCACGTGTCTGTGGAAAAGGGACCGGTGGGGCACACAGGATCAGGGTCCTTCACAAACGCTGTGACAAAAACCTAGAAATTCTGTATTAACAGTCTTCATTTCTTCTCTCTGCAAGTCTGAGAAATCAAATGGCCCCAAGAAAGTGTATTGCTAGTTTTTGCTCAAGGATCGTGACTTGTGAATTTATTTGAAAGAACGTTTTACCAGAAAGTATACAGATGTATAAAATATCAATTGTGGGTAGCTGGTTTTTAATTTTGGAAATGAATTTGGAGATTCGGTGTTTCCATTTATTCTGATTCATTTTCTCAGAGTGCTACATACACTCTTTCGAGTTATGCAAAGGGCTATTGACATTCTCACGTTGAGACCCAGAACGAATGCATCGTTTGAACAAGTGGTGCTAGACCTCGATGTTTATGAGCTTTGAACTAGCATGACTGCACTCTCATAGAGACGATTTAGGGGAATTGAGTTCACTAGCTCCCTGAGATTTAGGCTCTGTGGGAGAAACGAAACCGAGGCTAAATCAGAAACAGCTGTTTTCTCACTACCTGTCACCCTGGTACAATCTTCTAATTAATTTTGTATTCATAACTTTAAGATGTAAACTATGCCTATCTGGTGTCCCTTTCCATGTGAGATACGGCTTGGACCCTTTCAAAATTTCACATTTCACATGGGAGGGGGTTTTCTGAAAGCCGTAAAATGAAACATTAAAAACAGCCAGCTGACCTTATTGAAGAAGACCCGAAGGTCAGAGGAGTTTGCACTTTGCTTGACTGTAAAGGCTGCTGCTCTTGTGACGAGAGTGCTAGTGAGAAAGCAGATGGAGGGTGTCACTGTCTCGGGCTGGCCTTGGGTCCAAGCGCAGAGGCTGCCTGGATTCCCCTCTCTTGTGAGAGTCACGGTGGCTTCCACCTTCTCTGGCGTTCACCCAGAAGGATTTCCATACGCCACACCCTGTAAAGATCCTCCCTGTGGTGAAGGATTTCCTGAAATGGGCTCATCGTTAGATGATTTCCAACACAATTTATCGTTTTCCTCATTCTTCTTGCTCCTCCAGTTTTTGGTTTGTTTTTAAATCCCTCCCTGGGTATCCTACAAGGCACAGTCATGAACAAAGATGTTGCAGAAAAAAACTTTACTCTTCATCTGCCCTTCAAAACCAACAATTTCCAAATGCTTGGTGACGTATCAGTTGGATAACTTCAGGGAACCCACCTGCAGTTAGCGGCAAATTAAAAACTGTTTTCAGAGGAAAAGAAAAAGAGCTGCCAGGCCCAAGAGGTGTCATAAGAGTTACGAGGATGAAAAGTTGAAGAGGCCTTGGGAGTCACCTCTGTGTGCAGAAGAGAAACTGGAGGCCCTGGGAGGTGAAATGGACTGGCCCGGTCAAACAGATCAACAGTGGACGGACTATCGTCCCAACCCAGTGCTCCTAGAAAGGGTCAGAGTGATGGTGGGGGCAGTAGGGAAGACACTAGCTGAGGCAGCAGAAAAAAGTTAGAACTGCTGTCAGAGGCAGCCTCTTTTAACCTGTGCCTGGATACTGTGTCATTCGCAAATTTGATAAGCTGATGTGTGTCTGCTCATATTAAAAATTGTTTCTTATATTGATTACCTATGAACTTCTTTTCAGGATGATATCAATCAATAATGGTTTTACTTTAAAAAAAAAAAAAACTTCTCACATTTTTGAATCCTGTGCAAATTATAGTATGGGAGACTCTCAGATGTCCTTCTGAGACCACCCAGGTATACCAATCTGAGAAACCTAGTTCATGATAAAATTGTGTTGTCTTTCATTATTATTATTACTTTTGTTTCATTATAAGACTCAAAATCTATCTCCTTAATAGCCTGCTTTGCAATCTGGCAAAGGAATGTCGGGCTCACCTGAAGAATCACAGGTCTGCTGTGTGATTCTTCAGTTCTCTTCTGGCTAGAGAATATTTCCAGTCTTTTCTTGTCTTCCCTGAAGTGCTCCTCACAGTCCCCGGACGCAGCTCAGCAATCTTCCCAGCAGCGGATTTCAATGCTCTGGGGTGTGGACTCTGGGGCCGGGACCACCAGGCTCTGCCAGGCACACACCCCGGTGGGAGACAGGGGCACATGAACGGAGGCAGCTGAGACAGTGACCACGGGAGAAATGAGGGCTCCTCTTGTGGACCTGATCCAGAGACACTTGGTTTTCCTGGGGGCTCCAGCAGGGGTTTAAGCAGTAGATCTTTGAGAAACAATCAAAACTGACTTCCCTGTGCTCCCAGAGATTCTGTAAGGTCTCCAGTGTCCTTTAATAAAGAATTTCAGTTTGAATTAGTCTGCTTAGGCTGTCACAACAAAATACGATCAACTGTGTGGCTTAAATAGTAGAAATTTATTTTCTCACAGTTCTGGAGGCTGTAGCTCCTGGGTGAAGGTCTGGCACGCTGGTTTCTGGGGAGGGCTCTCTTCCTGTCTTGCAAGCGGCCGCCTTCTCGCTATGTCCTCACATGGAGGAAAGAGAGCGAGCTCTCTGGTTCCCTTTCTAGAAAGACACCAACTTCATCAACTCAGGGCCCCATCCTTGCAACGTCATTAGCCCTCAGCTGCTTCCCTAAAGGTCCTATCGCTGTATACAGGAACGGTGGGGGGGGCTTCAACGCAAGAATTGTGGGGGAGAAACGATTCAGTCCATAGCAGTTTAAATCCACCAGAGTGAATTCTATTTATGGCAACGAAGAACACTGACCAACATCCACAGGGTATAATTTCTGTGTTTTAAAATTTGAACTTATTTAGAAGAGCTAATGCTACCACACAATCTTCTGCATTAATTTGATTTTGGTTTTCTTTTTTATCAATGTCAATTCTACTAACTTTTTTTCAGCAGTAAGAGTAGAAATAAAACAAGATTTGAAGATGTCTATTTTCTCTCTTTTTACAGTTAACATATAATTTGAAATTTAAAAGTTTTAAAAAATTTATTGGGACATGATTTGCATGTAATAAAAATAATGCACTTATTTTAAGCACAGAGTATAATACATTTGACCAATGTATACACCCACATACAATTGACACACCCATTGTAAACACACCAATGTATATGCCCATGACAATGTATACAGCCATGTAACCACCGTCACATTTTAGATATAAGAATATTTTCATCATCTTCCAAATGACCTTCCCAACCACTCATCCCACACAAACCCTGATCTAATTTCTATCACCATGTATCACTTTTATCTGTTCTAGAACTTCATACAAATAGAATCATATAGTCTGTAGTGTTTTAATCTGAATAATTTCACTTAAATAGTTTTGAGGAAATGTATGCATTCTGTTTTGTTTTCGAGACACATCCCTTGGTATGCCATCATTTGCTTCTCCATTGGCCTATTGATGGATATTTGAGTTGGTTTCGGTTTGGAGCTATTATGAATAAAGCTGCCATGAACATTCAAGTACAAGTCTTTTTTACAGACATAAGCTTTCATTTCATAGTAATAAAGTTGGGACATAATATAAGTTTATATTTAACTTTATAAGAGCATGTTAAATGTTTTCAAAGTAGTTATACTAGTTTACATTTCCATAAATGGCATGTGAGAGGTCCAGTTGCTCCATATTTTCACCAGGGCTTGCTATTATCAGTGTTTTGTTCAGCCATGCTAGTGAGCATGTAGTCACACTTGTTATGTGTGTTTTTAATTTTGCATGTTTTTGAGTATTAAAGATATTGATGACCTTAGACTCCATTTTTTTTTATGTTTCCTATAGCTCCGTGGATAAACTAAAATTTGTAACTTTTTTTTTACTTTTAATTATTCCCCTTATTCTGGCTTTAGTATATTTTTAAAAATACTCATAATTTTACTGCATATGTGTCCTTGGTAATGTTCAAGTCTTACGTGTCTTATTCAAAGCCTTTCAAATTTGAGCTCATTAGAAAAATCCTTCTTATGATTTTTAAGTGCCTTTTTATTTTCTTACTCATAGTAACGTTTACAAGAAGACCCTGAATTCCCTTTGAAATGCTCTTCTTTCCTTGTGGAGCTTTTTCTGACATTTTTGGAAATTTGCCCTATAAGTTTATAAACTTAGGATATAAATTAGACCATAACTAGTTATAATTTTATATTAATTTAATCACTCACTTATTAATTCAACAAAAATTATTATGTATTAACTCTGAGCCAGACATTATTCCTGGAAAAGATGACAGACTGATGACCAAAGAACGCCAATCATATTGTATTGGAGGAAGATTCTAGCTGTTCTGTGACCAACTCAACAGTTTTTATTCGTTTTGTATTCTGTCTTAATTAACTATTGTTTGGTTGTTTAAACATATTTATGAAGCACTTTTGCATATGAAAAGCACTGCAGAGAAGCTAAATGAATGAATAAATGCAAGGAGGTTTTAGTATTTTATAGGAAATAGTTCTCAGTTGAATAAAACACATGTGCCAGGAACATCTCTGGTACTGTGGATACCATTGTCAGGAAAACAAGCCATGAGCCCAGTCTTTGTCTAGTGGTGGGAAGGGGAGGCAGACGCCATTCAGATCATCAGGTGGACCTGGAACGAGAGTCTGTGACAGTGTGCTGTCAGAATGTGTAACAGGGAGTCCCGATATGGCAGCTGGTGTTTAGGGAAGATGCAGTGGAGGAGAAACATCTGAGCCAGGTACCTTTAAGAAGGAGTTAACTGAATAAGAAGGGAGATAATGTTTACACCCCGATTCAGAGGAAGCACAGCATGTTAGAGGAGGTGGAAACGGCCAGTGTGTTTGGAGTTAGAGGTCAAGACATACACATGGCATTCACTGCTGTCTTCAGTGTCCTGCAATCTAGCTTCTGCCTCCAATTATCTGCTGAAACCTTGTCTGCCAAGGTCAGTAATGACCTTCTAGCTGTGAACCTCAGTGAATGGATGCCTCTCATTCTTCACGCTACTTGGACTCTTTCCAGAGCTTACCATTCTCTCCATTAAAATGTCTACCTTGATTTTAAAATGCCACAACAGATGATCTTTCTACTCCCTGCATGACTCCTTCTCAGTCTCCTCCTCCTCTGCACGACAGGCAAGTCTCTCTGGATTTGGGCTGCTGTCAGTCTCTTCATGCTCTGCCTGTCCCCATTTAGTCATGCGTGATGTCATCTCACATCACGTCTCTCCACCAGGAAAGTGCCCTGCTCGGCTTCAGTAATTACCACGGCGGAAATGCATCTCCAGGACTTTAGCAGTAACTGTATGTCCAAGCTTCAGTTAGAGATATATATATATTTTTTTTCCTATTTCATATTTGTAACCTAAGGGGACCTCGTCAATTAAAGCTTTATCTTTGTTTACTTGTAATGTATTTAGACACCATACTAGATGCTGCTATGAAATAAAACACGAAAGGTTTCTGCTGTACTTGTCCTTGAGGATTCCACTCACTGGCAACTCTTTCCAGGAAACCTTTCCTGAATGTGGATGCTTCACCGGGTAACCTCATGATGAGGCCTCAGTACCACGTGCTTTCCTCTTGAGTATTTTATACCACATTGTATGTGTCAGTTTATTTGATTATCTTCATTTCCAAATTGTGATATCCTCCTTTGTAAACCACAATGCTTAACCCAGTATCTGGCACAGAGCAGGAACATAATAGGCATGTGCGCGTGCACGCGCACACACACACACACACACACAGAGTCTATTCTTATTCTGCACATATTGCACTTTTGCAAATTTGCCTACTGACTAAAATTTATTTGTGAGACGCAAATCAACAATGCGGTGCTTTCACAGTCATTCCCTGTGAAAGGCACACGCAGAATGGCGGAAGATTTGCCACCCAACGCACCTGTTCTCAGCTGAGATAGAAGAAGGAGATGCTCTGCCTTCCCGTGTCAGCCCTCACACTGCAAGTGAATGTCCTTTCGGCAGCCTTTACAGTGCTGTGCTTTTTGCATTTTTGTGCTTTTTGTTTGCGACTTTGTTGTCTGAGGTGGCCCCCGAGCATAGTGCAGAAATGCGTGTAGAGCGGTTAAGCACAAGAAGGCTGTGTGTGCCTCATGGAGAAAACAGATGTGAAAGATAAGCTTCACTCAGGCATGAATGCTGTTGGCCATGAGCTCAAAGTTAATGAATCACAGCATGTATTAAATAAGGTGACTTTAAACAGAAACATACAAAACAAGATTATGTATTGATACATTGACAAAAATGTCACCAGGATAGGCGTGGGCAAAAAAATAATATGACCAAAGGCCTGCAGGGGTTTAACCCTGTATTTTCCACGGGAGCAACAGTTCAGTATTCATGGTTCAGTGTTCACACATTCAGCATTAGCAGCAGCTTCAGAGAATGAACCTACAGCAAATAATGAAAATTGACTCTATATATGTGTGCATGCGTATTATATATATGTGTGTGTATATATATAATGTAAAGACAATAAAGCAGAAATAAATAATATACGATGATTGTGCAAAAGAGGGAAAGACTATAAATATCTGATTGAAAACATCAGAATATGTTTCATAGAGAAGTTGCTCTCCATTATAATCCTTGAATAAAGTATAGAATTTCAACAGGTATAACTGAAGCTTAGAGAATCCTAACAGAAAGTGAGAAAACAAAGTCATCAATTTGGGCAAGTTCTGGGATATATACCTAGCTCAATGGATATATACACAGCCTAGCTCGGGGGATATATACAGATCCTAGCTCAGGGGATATATACACAGCCCAGCTCGGGGGATATATACACAGCCTAGCTCGGGGGATATATACATATCCTAGCTCGGGGGATATATACATATCCTAGCTTGGGGGATATATACACAGCCTAGCTCAAGGGATATATACACAGCCTAGCTCAGGGGATATATACACAGCTTAGCTCGAGTATAAAGTACAGAAAGAGATAAGTTCCATATTGTGTTCGACATCTCCTAGGAGGGAAAATGTATGTGGTTTATGTAATAGTCATTGTTAATTCAATAGTCCGTCTTGGGTTTAAAATGGACTCTGATATTCTTTCCTAACTTTTCAGTCAAACATATGTTAAGATATTTTTAAAAGGCAAAATTCTCAACCACCTAAAGCAAATGTGACAATCAACACTACCAGAATTTGTTAGAAATTTCCAGAAACTACAAAACCAATAGAACTTATTATTTCCTGAAAAAAAAAGAGCTACTGGTTTGGGCTCAGAAATGCAAGGACTTCCCTAGAATATCCAGCAATGGCCGCTTTGTGTCTATGCTCCCTGCGGGCAGCCAGAACCCAGCCTTCTTCCTTCCTCTTTTAGACACGTTAATGTAGTCTAGTCTTCAGAAACAGCTGAGGGTAAAGAAAAGGAGCTTTGGGAATGATGCTATCACCCTCTCTCCTGGGTTGTGTATATTCGGCCTTAGACCCTGGGGATTGGTCTAGAGGTCAAACACATAAACAGTTGGGCTTTTATAAATCACGTATGACTGAGCAGGAAGCAGGGGCAGTCGAAATCCCTAGAGGGATGACTCCTGTGAAAAGGACAGCAGGAGGGAGGAACTATGCACTTTGTTGGAGGGTGTACCTAATCCCAGGGGAACACACAGGAAATAAGCTCAGGGAATTAAGGCTACAACTTCAGACTTTTCTCTCCATTTGTGTTGGAGGGTGTACCTAATCCCAGGGGAACACACAGGAAATAAGCTCAGAGAATTAAGGCAACAACCTCAGACTTTTCTCTCTATTTGTGTTCTTGTCCTTTGGTGAATCCAACCAAAAGCCAGAAGGCAAGAGATCATTTCAATTTAGTCTCTATTGATCAGTTTCCTGAGGGATGGAGGAGGGTGGAGAACGGATATGGAATTGCTAAAGCAGGGAAAATACACACACACACACACACACACGTATGCACACACACATACACACACACATTCTTTCTGTCTCTCTGTCTCTCCCTCAAAAGAATGATAGATTAGATAGATAGATAGATAGATAGATAGATAGATAGATAGTAGAGGTGATATCTATGCCCTCAAGTTTCTTAAATTGTGTTATATATTGTAGTATAATATGAAGTATAATTCAGTTTAAAATGTAATATCCCAGTAGTCCAGTTTCCTACTTACTGAAAGCAGTTATTAAGATTGATTAATTAATCTAATTTCTTAGATTTAAGAGAATGGCCAAATACCTGTCTTCAATCACTTCAGGGTAGCGCTGCCTAAAGCTAGAACACCTGGCTCTTGAAATGCACTATTGGCCCTGTATGCCTTTAGTCCTGAGTTGGAGAGTGATACCTTTCCAGAACCGTCTTGAGTGAGATTACCAAGTGAAAATGTTCTAATGCCACGTTTACAGACTTCTTGTTACAGTCTCCCTCTGACATATAAAGAGCTTGGAGGCAAACATTTTGTTCTTACAATAAGAAAAAAACTGAACAAACTATAGATCAGTGACTTTTCTTAGACTCCTGGAAGACCTGAGGTCACAGGGCCGCTGGCGCCGGAAGCGGAGGATGCAGCTGAATGCAGAGCGTCATGATGGAGATCAGCCTCCCTAGAGCAGGAGCAGCTGGAGTGATAAACCTGCATGAACATGTAAGTGGTAATTCTGACGGATTGCTGGGGGCTGAATGCAGACTGTTTTGAGAGCGAAAACCTTCTGGAGACCCTAGTGTTAGGGCCCCTGCTCGCGGCCCCAACGCAGCTGGAACTCGGAATGCCACCAGGCCTCAAGGTGGAAGGCAAGAGAGATCCCCGGTGCTGCGGCAGAAGGAAGGGAAAGGTAATCTTCATAAAATATGCCCAGGGTCTTCTCTATAACCAAAGCCTGCCCTCCGGGAAAAAAGACTGCCAGGGCCCCAGTCCTCCTGCGGCAGGAATGTATCTATGAGCCAGCCACCTCTGCCTTCTTTTATCACCATTGAGCAGGGAAGGAAAGTTAAGAATCACTTATAAAGGTCACAGCCTGGGACAAAGTGCCACTAAAACACTCATACCTACACAGGAGACTAGAGTGTGCGTCTCTCCCCAGCATTTTACTGCAACACCAACAGGCTCCAGGATAGTAACAATCGATTCCAGGTGAAAGAGCTGAAAGACAGACTTTATCTTACAGGAACACTAAAACCACCAAAGATACAAGAACAAGGCCATCAGAGGCGTTTAAAACCTCTGGCACCCATAGCTACAACAAACACTAAACAAACTCCAAGACCTGCGAAATTGACATAAATCCTAGCACTGAAGACCAATTTACCTAAGTTCCCATTGTGTGTGTGTGTGTGTGTATACTTACATGTAATGTATGTGTTGGTATTTATATATGTATAGATATAGATGTATATCCATTGATGTATATCTATATGTTTATATGTACCTCTGTCTCTATTATCTATGAATCTCTCTATCTACCTATTTACTAGCTTTCAACAAATATTACAGATAATGCCAAGAAAAATTACAGATTGAAGATACAAGGCAAGCATTAGAACCAGTATCAGAAGGACAAATTTTGGAATTAGCTGACAGGAAATGTAAAGCAACTATGATTAATATCTTAAGGAATCTAATAAAACATCAAATAACATGGCAAAAGAGATACATGTTAACTGAGTGAACGAGACTTTAAAAATCAAAAGAAAATGTTAGAAATCAAAACCACAGTAACAGAAATTAAGAGCACCTTGAGGATCTCCACAGTAGACTGAAATAGCTGAGGAAAAAATTAATGAGCTTGAAGATATGTCAATAGAAAGATTCCAAATGGAAATGCAAGTAGAAAACAAGCGAGAAAAAGAATCCAAGAACATCCAACAACTGTGGGACAATTGCAAAAGACAAAACATACATTTAACTTACCAAAGGATAAAAAAGAGAGAATAGAGCAGAAGAAATATTTGAAGTAATGATGGCAAAGCACTTTCCAAAATGTATGGAAGACATGAAACCACCTATCAGGTTAGCTCAGACAAGATCACGAAGACAAATACTGGAAAACAAAACCCTACATCTAGGGGTGTCATATTTAAACAGTAGAAAAGCAATTTCAAAAAGAATTTTTTTTTTTTTTGAGATGGAGTCTCGCTCTGTCGCCCAGGCTGGAGTGCAGTGGCGGGATCTCAGCTCACTGCAAGCTCCTGGCTAATTTTTTGTATTTGTTAGTAGAGATGGGGTTTCACTGTGTTAGCCAGGAGGTCTCAGTCTCCTGACCTCATGATCCACCCGCCTCAGCCTCCCAAAGCTCTGGGATTACAGGCGTGAGCCACCGTGCCTGGCCCAAAAAGAAATCTTGAGAGAACCTGGGGCAGGGGCCATTTTATCCATAGAAAAGCAAGGATAAGAATTACAGATGACTTCTCATCAGAAATCATGCAATCTAGAGGAGTGTGGAGGGGAGAGGATAATGAAAGAAGAAGAAACACCAATGTAAAATTCTATGACAAGAGAAATGATTCTTCCAGAGTGAAGAAGAGATAAAGACTTTCTCAGAGAAACAAAATCTGGGAGTGCTCATCACCAGAAGACCTGCCCTGAAACCAGTGTTAAAAGAAGTTCTTCAGGAAGAAGGAAAATAATATTGCTTAGATACCTGGATCTGCATAAAGAAAGGAAGAGTGCTGAAAAGGAGAAAATGAAGGTAAAATTCAATCTTTTACTTTTCTCATTCTTAACTGATCTAAAAGGTAACTTGATTTACATCAGTAATAGTAGCAACGTGTTGAGTGATTATAGCATGTGGACAAGTGAAATGCATGACCGCCTGTCAGAGAGATATGAAGGAGCCATTGGAAATACTCTGTCACTTGTGAAGGACAGTTCTCCAGGCAGTCTTGGACTGACCCAGTTAACTTCCCTTTCTCGCTTGTAGTTCTCAAGAACAACAGTAGAAGGTTGCTCTATAACTGCAGAAATGCAACATCCTGGTATAAGGAGAGCATGGCTGGAACAGTCCCTCCTCCCCACAAATAGAAGTTTCTTCAACACCTCAGCCCCGCACTTCATGTGACTCTTGGAGTGTAAATCCCAGGGCAGCCTTATTCCCAGGATTCCTCAGCTGCAGGGTAAGTGGGTCACACACAGACAAGGCTCCGTCTGTTCTATGTAGCTTTCCTGGGCTTTGAGGGACTAGCTCATGATCAATCCCACATTTCTGTTGCATGTGCTAATTCTTAGTCATGACTTGTTGCCCCTGAGTGTGCTCTGTCTCACGGCACTCAGACAAGTTGCTAACCAGTGCACGGTGAACCTGCTCCACAAATTCACAGTACATGTAAAGTAGGATAGTGCTATTGTGGATAGACTTAGATTATTTAAAACTGTGTGTTACATACTTTCAAGAAACCACTAAGATTTTTTTTTTTTTTTTGAGACGGAGTCTTGCTCTGTCGTCCAGGCTGGAGTGCAGTGGTGTGATCTCAGCTTACTGCAAGCTCCGCCTCCTGGGTTCACGCCATTCTCCTGCCTCAGCCTCCCGAGTAGCTGGGACTGCAGGTGCTCACCACCACCCGGATAATTTTTTGTATTTTTAGTAGAGATGGGGTTTCACCGTGTCAGCCAGGATGGTCTCGATCTCCTGACCTCGTGATCCGCCCGCCTCATCCTCCCAAAGTGCTGGGATTACAGGTGTGAGCCACTGTGCCCGGCCAAGATTTGTTTTAAAAAATATAATGATATGGTGAAAGAGAAGATAAAATAAAATCATATAAATAATTTAAACAAGAGAAGAAAGAAAAAAAGGGGAAACTCAAAGAAACAAGGAATAAATTCAAAAAATGAAAAACATCTTCAAACATGGTAAATATTAATCCAATTTTATCAATCATCTCATTAAATATGAATGGTCTAAATATGCTAATTAAAAGGCAGGATATCAGGAATGAGTACAAAACAAGACCGGACTGTATGTCCTCTATTTGCCTTCCACTTTAATATAAAGACGTGGGTAAGTGGGGAAGAGCGGCAGGAGGAAGGACGTTCCACACTAACCCTTAGTCCATGCCAGCGGCAGAAGTGAAAGAAAGAAAGTCAGTTTATATGCCATTGCTTTCACAACGTGAAAACCTGAAGAAAATTGAGCATTCTCCAAGACCGATGCTGAAAATAAACAGAATAATTGCCAGCTTTAGCAGTAATTAACAGTTTAGGGTATGTAATTTCTTAACTGCACTTAAAAACCAAACATCCAAATACATTAGATTAATTCTTCAGAGACAGTTACTCACAATTTGTATTTGATGATTTTACATCATATTTATCTCAGCAGGAAGAATAAAAGAAGACTAATGAGACAAGCAGAGAAAAAACCTTAAATAATTTGGCTGCTTAATTTTCTCCTTCCTTTACTCTTAAACAGGTGACTGCAGAGCTTGGGATGCTCTACCCTTTAGAATTAGTGACTTCATCTGGATTTCAAAAGTAAAATCATTCTGTGTCATAAGTAGTCACGACGACGTTCATTCTGACTCCCAGAGAAGTGTAGTCGGTGAAGATTCTAGCAGTTGACATGGTGTTCTTTCCTATAACTCTCCTCTGGTTATTATTTCAGGGGGCCGCCCACAGATTACTCTTCTCTTTGCTTGTCAAAATGTAATTGTTGAAAATCTTAAAGGTTGCTGAATGCTTTTGTGAAAATAACAAGGCAAAATACAGTATTTTTAAAAATTTTATGCTGAAAGACAAAAGAGCACACCCTGTCATTCCTCTTCATTTATATTTCACGGTGCACATCCTGCTGAAACATTTTATGGAAATGACTCCTTG
The DNA here is from genome assembly GCF_003255815.1 of Theropithecus gelada. Classification (NCBI taxonomy): domain Eukaryota; kingdom Metazoa; phylum Chordata; class Mammalia; order Primates; family Cercopithecidae; genus Theropithecus; species Theropithecus gelada. The sequence continues at coordinate 186,205,644 of NC_037672.1, read as the reverse complement.
CTCTAGAATAAGTAACCCACATGTTTTTCCACCTTAACTTTAATATGCACGTAATTTCCTTGAAATTACATGTCAAGGATTTAGAATATTTGTTGCTGCCAGACTAAATTTTGGAAAACTGCCTCATTAATCAGGCTGTAAACATGTTGGATCATATACATTCCGTTTGAGTTTTGAGACAGATTGACTATTCAATAGCAGACTTTTTGGATTTCTAATTGGGATTAAACTCATTATGTTTTATAAAAACATTAAAAAACATTGTAGATATACTGCATATTTTGATATTCTGCGCATACTTTGTCAATACAAAGGGATTTTAGAAAACATTCCTGAATCTTCCTGAATTTGTGGCTCTGCAATTAAGTAACTGTGATTACTGTGCCAGGAAATTTCATCTCTCTTACCAAGCCACAGAGTAAGAGATGGCTTCCTCATCCACGTCCATAGCATGGCTTCCTCATGCACATCCATAGCGTGGCTTCCTCATCCACATCCATAGCATGGCCTCCTCATCCACGTCCATAGCGTGGCCTCCTCGTTCACGTCTGTAGCGTGGCTTCCTCATCCACATCCATAGCGTGGCTTCCTCATCCATGTCCATAGCGTGGCTTCCTCATCCACAGAGTGAGAATATATTGAGAATACTTTCCTTGCCCCATCTGGAAGGACCCTTTACCTGAAGTAATAAGCATGCATTTGTGTGTGTGTGTGCACACATGTGTGTATGCTGAAAACAGTGAAATATCATATGTTACAGAAGTTATCCTTATTGCTATATAATACCTTAAGGCTAATTTGTTTTTGTGTGCTGGTGACCAAGCAGTATTCAGGAGATACAGCCTTCCTCCTGAGAAGTCTAGCCACAATCAAGGAAATTTCTCTTAGTTTCTCTCTTTTAGAGAAAATATAAACAAATACAGAAGTTAGAATCCTGGGTGGTGCTGATTATTCCAAATGTGTACATGCAGCTTCCATGGGCAGTTTGGTTGCAGTTCATTTCTGGGGTAAGTGACCCACATCTACACTGTAAAATTTTTTTGTTTCAAGAGCCAAAATTGTTCTCTGAAAACACGTATCATTGAATTGGTGATTTTATGAGAGAGCATTGTCTGTACATTTACAACCACTGACAGAGGTTAAATGTAGGTGAATGGGGAGCTCTGAGTCGACAGCCAGGAGAGGCTTGTACCAACAGGGAATTGATCATCTCAGCGGAGTCTGTGCTAGAGCTAAAGGTTGTTAACTCTGTTATTAGAATTCAGTGTTACTGCCCTGCCTTCTGCCCAAGGCACAGACATTTTAGTTGTAAGAAAAGCAGTTATGTCTCTCACGTAACTCCTTCGACTGGCTGTTTGCTGAATCATTACTTTATGAAACTGTGCCCCTGTTTTTACTTACAAAGTCACAGAAGGTATCCATAAGTGCCATTCCTCATTTCAGACAAGCACGATCAAATAGTTGAGCATTTAATGTTTCATTTGGCTTTAAAACATAAACCACGCATACGAGAAAAGCCTGGGGCATTTTGTAGAACCAGAAAGTTTAAAAGTGCATGAAACCCCCGCCCCCAGAGAATGGGAGTGTGACAGAGGGAAAGAGAGGCCCACCTGAAGGGGCTCCACATTTAATGCTGTAATCATTTGAGTAGTAAAATAAACAACAGAGTATTGGGAAATAACCAAAAGTATAGAATAAATATACACAAGTCCATGTTGACATAAGTAGTAAATGATGAAAAAATGAATGGGGAAGAAGTTACATTATTTTACAGAAACATTCCAAATTATTTGTGTAGATATTTTACTCTATAGAAGTTGGAACTTAATCCTCCTCTCAACCATATACTAAACTTAGTGACTTGTTTCCACAGGACAGAGTAGAGAAAGAAGAGCACAATAGTAGAGTTAGAGGAAAAGCTTGGCAAAAGCACACGGAATGAGTGATGAAGGTGAACATCCTCAGTGGTGTCATGTGGATATCATGTGTCCCTAATTTGATGTGACAAGGAAAACACTTTATCTCTGTGAAATTCCTTCCCCAAATCCCATGAGAAAGAAACCAGATGCGGGTCTTCCTGTGGGATAACTCGCCTGTACACCTCTTTATAGCAGTGCCCCACTACCTTGGTACCAATTTATTTATTAGTTCATTTTCACACTGCTATACAGATACTACCTGAGACTGGGTAATTTATAAACAAAGGAGGTTTAATTGACTCACAGTTCCGCATGGCTGCGGAGACCTCAGGAAACATAATTATGACGGAAGGGGAAACAGACACCTTCTTCACAAGGCAACAGGAGACCGAGAGAGAGAGAAAGAGTGTGTGAAGGAGAAACTGTCAAACACTTATAACACCATCAAATCTTACGAGTACTCACTCACTATCATGAGAATAGCACGGGGGAAACTGCCCCTATGATCCCACTGGTCCCTCTCTCAACATGTGGCATTACGGGGATTACAATTCAAGATAAGATTTGGGTGGGGACACAGAGCCAAACCATCTCAGAAACCTTTCTAATGAGAAACATCTGCATGGCAAATCCAAATGTGAAACAATGAATCTATACATTTGATTGCATTATGTTCCATAACTAGGGTATGCTTTCTCTGACTTACAGTTGATTAAGGTAAATAGTCTTAACCAGTTCTATCAGTCACATTTATATAAAACATCACTTGACTTTAGTCCAATATAAATTTACACTATCTTGCTTCCCTAATTCTAAATTTACCTCACTTCTAAGCTGAGTTAATCACAAGTTCATCTGAGGGTTTAATCATTGATGCAAATCAGTTAGCTTTCCTTACGTCTTCTTTATTTGAACTAAAATTATTTGACTCAAAGAAAGAAAAACACCTTGTACACATTTATTTTTATTTTAACCACAGCAACAAAAGAGTAGAAATGGTAATCATGAACAGCTAACACTGCTCAACCGAAAGGAGGACCACTTGGGCATTACCAACCAGCTTGAGAAATGTTCTGCAAATTAAGATTTGTCCTTAAACATATGCATCTGAGATTGGTATAGTATTTAGTAAGGAGGTGATTAGTAAGGAGATGATATTTAGGAAGCTATTGCCAGCAGTCAGTCCCCAGTCAAGGGTTCAATTCCTCTGTGAGTCAACTTTATAGAACTCGAGAACTAAAGGAGTTGGTTAAATGACCAGAAACGAAAGTGCTTACTAAACTCAGGAAAAGGAAAGAAAATCTAATTTTGAAAGTGTGTTTGTAATTATAAAGCACTACAGATAACCTTGCAGGTATTTTTTTGTAAAAGCAAATAAAACTCTTACTAGTGATGTTTCTCCTCTCATTGCTTCACTCGTAGAGCCCACATATTATCAGTCAGCACCCACTGTTCTGTGAGCATTTCTATTGAGATTTATGTGCAAGTGACCTGAAAAATGAGTACATCAATAATTTTGCCTTCAAAACATCTAGATTCTATTTTATTCCACTCTAGGTTCTCTTGTTTATATCATGCCCTTTCTGATACCCTCTTTATCCTTCTAGGCTAGGCTTTCTCAACTTTAGCAGTATTGACTTTTTGAACAAGATAATTCTTTATTTTGGGGGACTGCCTTGAGCATTATAGGACGAGTCAGTGTAATGATAAATTTTATGTCTCAACTTGGGTGAGCCTCAGTGGCAAACTTTTGTCAAACATTATTTTGAATGTTTCTTTGAGAGAGAGAGAGAGAAAGTGTGTGTGTGTGTTTTGATGAGATTATCATCTAAGTCAGCGGACTTTGAGTAAAGGGGGTGCCCTCGATAATGTGGGTGAACACCATCCAATCAGTTGAAGGCCTTCATAAGACAAAGACAGGCCCTCCCCAAGCAGGGATAAATTATTCCGCAGGTTTCCTTTGGACTTGGACTGCAACTCTTTCCTGAGTTTCCAGCCTCCCTGCCCACCCCATCGGACTTTGGACTTGCCAAGAGTCTTGGTCCACTTTGTGTTGCTGTAACAGAACACCTGAGACTGGGTAATGTAAAAAGGAAAGGGGGTCATTTATCTCAGGGTTCTGCAGGCTGGGAAGTTCAAGATTTGACAACTGCATTTGGTGGCTTCTGGTGAGGGCCTCCTCTGCATCAATACATGACAGAGAAGAGAAAGGGGAAGCAGGCCTGTGTAAAAGGCAAACCATGAGAGGTCACCTCACTTTATAGCCACCCACTGTTGTAGGAAGCAGTCCACTCCCATGAGAACTCACCCAGTCTTGTTAAAGGACAATAATAGGGTTTGTCCCCATCCAAATTCATGCTGAGGCTTGGTCCCCAATGTGGCACTTTTGAGAGGTGGTGCCTTTACAGGGCGATTGGGTCATTAAGATGGATTAATTTCTTTTCACTGGAGAACCCTGAAAAACAGAACTTGGCCCTGAGATGTGGGTGCCAAGACTGCCTCCTTTTTGGTGTTAGCAGAGCCAGCTTCCCCCAGGGCCTCAGGGGCCAAGCTACGCCCAGGTTGGTGGGAGTCCTGCTGGGCTCAGGGTCTGGGGATGTGTCTTCCGCCCTAGTGCATGTGGAGAACAGATCATCAAGCCAAAGAGGATAATTCTGAGCTTTCAATCTAATGGATTTTGCTCCCCTCGGTTTTGAACTTCGTGGGGATCGCCGATCTCTTTCTTATTTCTGATTTCTCCCTTTTGGAACGGGAATGCCCAGCTTATGCCTGTCTCACAACAGGAGTATGTAACTCACTTGTCTGGTTTCCCAGCTGTTGAAACTTTTTCCCTAGGATCAATCATACCTCGAGTCTCACCCGCATATGATTGAGAGGAGATTTAAATGATATAGGACTTAGAGTTGGTGCTGGAATGAGTTAAGACTTTGGGACTGTTGAGATGGGGTGCTGAATATGTTTTGCTAGTGAGAAGGACACGGATTGATTTTGGAGGTCCAGAGAGTAAAGACTGAACTGGTTCCCTTCAAATTCATATTTTAAAACCTAATCCCCAGTACTTCAGACAGAGATTTTGCAGACAAACCTTTTAGGATGGAGCCTTTAAAGAGGTAATTCAGATAAAATGAGGCCATCAGGGTGGGCTGTAATCCATTCTGACTGGTGTCCATGTAAAAAGAGGAGACTGGGATACACAGAAAGACACCAGGGCACGCATGCACAGAGAAAAGGCCATGTGAAGACACAGAGGGAAGGCAGCCATCTGTAAGCCACCAACAGAGGCCTCAGGAGAAAGCATACCCATCTTCGCGTGGCTTTAGGACTTGCAGCCTCCAGAACTGTGAGAAGATAAATTTCTGTTGTATAAGCCCCTGTCTGTGGTGTGGTGTTACCGCAGCCCAGAAGGCAAATACAGGCAGGGTCCCCGGCTTCTGCCCACCAGGTCCCAGAGGTGTTTCCTCCCAGCCACCATCCTCACTCCCCAAATCATGACAAACAAAAAATATCCTCAGACATGTTCACATCTTTGACTGGGGATGACAGAGCTGCAGGTTGATGACCCATGCTCAGACACAGACAACGGCTACAAAAGCTCTTACGTGGATCGCCCCTCTTTGAAACGTCCTGTGATTTGGTGTTGGTGACATTGCACTTTCTGTGTCTGAATCTTCTGTATTCTACCTTCTTTTTCCATTTCTGTGTTCTTTCCCTTGATATTCTCCTTTATATTTTAAAGTGTTACCTTGAAATAAATAGGACTCACATACAATCTCTCTTGTCCTGGCCTCTCTTCTGATCCCAAAGTGTGAATTTCCACCTGCCAATTTTCCAAACAGTTCTTCTGAAAGACTCTACCTGGATATTCTACCACCACAAACTCAGCTGGCCTCTGCCACACTGTCTCTTCTATAATGCCTGTTTAGTTAAACAGTTCAGCTCAATTAAAAACAATTTTTCAGTGCATTGGGACCTTGAGGTTAGCTGGTTTGATATAGAAGAGAGTCACCCAAACAGATTTAATGCAATGTGATAAGCTCAATGATAAAAAAAAAAATGTGTGGGGATCTGTGGGATTACAGAGGAGGGACATCGTATCTAGGATGGGATGTCAGAAAAGGCTTCCTTGAAGAGATAAGTCACAAGCTGAGTCTAAAAGAAACCCAAGTGAGATAAGGAAGAGAAGATACAGAGGCATTTCAGAAGGGTAAAATAGTACACGTAGTATAAACAGGTGGAGAGGAAAACAGATAATATTTCATTGAATTTTTTTACTCTTTTAAGTCAGACTAAAGTGAACGTGTCTCTTGAATGCAAATACTTATGAGCAGATATTTTTCTTTCCTTTGAGAAATTTCTAAATTTCAATTTACCAGTTCAGAGGCTATGGTATTTAGGTCAAATTAATTTCCACAGAAGTTCTTCTTCTCCTACGGATGAGAAAGAGTTCCAACGTCCCATGCCCTGACCAACACAGGCTGTGATTCAATTTTTCCAGATTATCTCAAGATTATTTTGTTACATTTAAAAGAATACTGGTGTTATTTTCAATAAAAGCATTCTTATGAAAGTCTCCAAAAACCCCCATGCTAACCAATCCAAAGGTGGATCTCTAAGGCAGACACAATGTGTGGCTGGGCCAGTGCTGTGTTGTCCACGTCACAGTCACACAGAAACCCCGAGCTGTACATCCCCACTGTGGCATGGCTGGAACGGTCTCACTCCACGGGCCCCATCTGCTAAGACTGGCGCACACTGTGCCTCCCACCTGCACCAGGGCAGCAGCACGTCCAGCCCCTCCCAGCCCCTCATGCTGGGCTGCTGGGCGTGCTTTCGGGATGTCCAGGAGGGTCAGTGTGTGGTGCCCCGAAGGATTTGCTTTCTCATGAGGGCAGGAGGAGGACCCTCTCTAACAATTTTGTTTTCAATGTTTACATGACATCCAGCAAATTTAGGGGGACGGGGGGCAGGGTAATTCCTAGTACGTTGCTGGCATTGTTTCTTGTTTCCCAGCACAGATGCTCTTTTCACCCAAAGTTTATATCGGCCTGGTCATTTCCTTGGAAAATTACTCTGCTAGGAGAAGAGTTAAATGCTTTTCCTTGAGATTTTTCTGTAGGTAGGAAATAGCCGTGTGTTGTTAAAGTCTGACGTTCTTTAGTGTTTGGATATCCAAACCTGCCTCTGTGCCCCTTAATTCTGGTTCCGGCTCCAGCTCTTCCGTTCTTCTCCAATTCCAGAAAGGTCCAATACCCAGCGCTGATCTATCTAGCGTAAGTTGTGTGCTGACTCTTCTCTCTACAGACTTTCAAAACATGTTCACAGAAAGAACACCACCTTTCCCTTCAGTGTCTAATATCTTTCTCAGATGTCATACTCATTCTCTCTAATTCTCATAGAGTTGATGCCTTGTCAATGAAGAAATGGAGGCACGAGATGCTTAAAGAACATATTCAAATTACAGCAAATGTGTGCTCATTCTGACGTTTAGATCTGGCCAGCCAGTGTTTTCTCTTCCTGATGGGTTGGTTTCCTAAAAGTAACTTAACTTCAACTTGCTTAAAGTTTGAGAAGTAAATTTTAAAATGCATATAGATGTTAAGATCTCTGTAGCACTGTCCACGTAACTACTGCCGTGTTGCACCACATGTTCATAAGAGAACTGACTTTGATAAAATAAGAGAAAGGAATTTGCTCAAGTATTCCAGCATGTGAAGGCAATGTTCGACAGTCACTGAAATTTCCACTTCAGAAAAAACCTCAGAACTCATATGCCAGAGAAAGTAACCTGACAGAGGAAGTAGAGCCAGAAAGAGAAGGGAATTATCACAGCTAAAGCAGTGACTCTGACTGTAGCTTTCCTTGTCCCCAAGGGCCATGACAGGGGAGCACAGCTAGTGTCATGATTTGTACACAGTAGGGGCTTGCAGGACCCAGAAACCTCAGCTCTTGCTCTGGATGTGCCCTGATGGTCACAGGTTCTTACATTATCAGCTTGGAACAATATTCACTAGCAGTACTTGTACGAAGGAAATTTTTATAAGCCTCGAGCTCTGCCGGTTACCTTGACCAAACTCAACTCCAAGGAGGCACCATCCTTATCTAAGGAGAGAGGGCTGAGCCTCCGTAGCTCACCCGAAGTTCAGAAGGTCTGTTTCCTTGCGGCTGCGGTGGAAGGTTTGGTTTAGATATCTTTCCCTCTTTAGAAACTTGGGCAGCACTTTAGAAACTAAGAGACAGAGATCCTCTTATTTTTAATTTCATCTTTCTGCAAGAAAAAAGGGAGTTAAAGATTGAATTTTCTACTGGGGTATGTGCGAGATGAGATGAGGCTAGGCTTGGTCACCTGATGATTTCTTTGTTTTATTATTTAAGCACTGGTGGCTATTTGATATTCGTTTATAGGGTATATCTGAAGAACAGCACTTTATATTAGTAAGAAAAAATAATCAAAAGCAAGCATTTTCATAAAAGCCATCTTCAATAATTTTTTATTAATGTTCAATTTCGATTGTTTTTGAGAATAGAAGTTGGCTTGTGAAGGAAGGTGCAGAAAGGAGAAGGTGAATTCTCAAGTCACGAATAGTGACAAGTGAAATTATGTGGAGAAAGGAAATCAGTCCCGCCAAATGAAAAAGGGCAAAGCCGGAGTCGAAGCAAATGAATCGTTACCCACAACAATGCAACTGCTTCACGTTTGTGAGCCGGAATCTGAAGAAGTCCTCGGCGCACTATTGGTGATGAAATATTATCAGTAGATTTCTAACCAACCTCAGAGACAACGATCTGTTCTTCTCAGGGTATGAGCTTTGATTGCTGGGAGACAGCATTTGAGAAGTTCCAAGAACAAAATCTCTCAGCATAAGTTTACTTTCTTTCTTCCATCAATAAGAGGCAGATCTGAGGCTGGTAGAGATCTGACGCCTGGGTAGGGGTTGTAAATTTTATTTGAATGTGTCAGGCACCAAACTGTGGAAAAAAGTAGCACAACTCCGGTTTGAATGAAAAGACAGACTCAATGCTTGAGTCTGACGAGCTGTCGCCTGGTGGCATAAGCATCTTCTCCAGGCGTCCCTTTCCTCTCCCAGGTGCTGAGTCTGTAGACCAGCTTCTCCCCCAAGCCCTTTCCAACTAGAAGTCTATGAGGCAGTAAATGATGCTTTTATTCTTCCATTGACTATTTACTTTAAAACCTAGTATCTCAAGTCTAGACTGTTACCTGTTAAAAATTGAAGGGGAAATTAAATAAAGATAAGAATCAAGAAACTTCATCAAAGCTGACTTCTAGAATGAAATTTACCCCAGCTTTTGAAAATCTAAACAGAATTCAAAAATTTGTGTTGTGCCATATACCTATGGTGTCAGGCCTCTGAGCCGAAGCTCAGCCATTATAACCCCTGTGACCTGCACATACGCATCCAGGTGGCCTGCAGGAGCCAAGAAGTCTGGAGCAGCCAAAAGAAAACCCACAAAGAAGTGAAACAGCCAGTCCCTGCCTTACCTGATTAACCAAAATTACAACATTTTACTATTGTGACTTGTACCTGCCCTACCTTAGCTGATCAATCGACTTTGTGACATTCTTCTTCTGGACACTGAGACTTACGATCTTCCCACCATGTACCCTGTAACCCCCTCCTCTGCTAACAATAGATAACCACCTTGGGCTGTAATTTTCCGTTACCTACCCAACTCCTATAAAGCAACCCCTTCCCCATCTCCCCTCGCTGACTCTCTGTTCGGACTCAGCCCACTTGCACCCAAGTGAAGAAACATTCTTGTTGCTCACACAAAGCCTGTTTCAGTGGTCCCTTCACACGGACGCGCTTGACATATGGTATCTATCTAAAGGGCCACATTATTGTGTTCTCAATGTATTTTATATTGTATGTGGTTTGAATTTGACAGGGAGGCTGGTATATTGTTTCATAGATTCTTCTGGAACTCAGGGTTTGTACTTTGCCACCTGAAAGGGCGGTTTCAGCTGCCGTTATGCATATGTGCTCATTTAGGTTAGTTAATGAGCTCCTGTTTCCTTAGAAGGGTTTATGCTCCTTGGGGGCATGAAGTATGCTCTCTGAGAAGTTATTTGCTCACCTAGAATTACACCCATTATGATAATCACAGTGTTCCAGGGAACCATAGAACGAAGCAGAAGGGTTGCATCTAAACGATAGCAAACGGTTCAGCTCGGGCTCACATGGGCACACAGCCCGGGAAGGAGTGATCCTCAGTGCAGAGCTTCGAGTGACGATGCCAACCTGGAACGGAAGTGAGAGAGACTGGTACATTACCAACGAAGGATTTGCGAATGAGGGACAAAGGAGACTGAGATCATCCTTTTCACAAGAGGAGGAAACTGAAAAATCAAACATCTCCTGTCTGTGTAAAAAGTTTGTGACATTTCTCCTCAGAGAGTGTTATTGCTCTGAGCTGGGCGGCAGCTTGTGCCCTGGTCAACTTATGCCAGACTCCTAAGGGTTAAAGGTGATTATCTGAATAATCTTTTCTCCTCTTTATTCTGCACCTGCCAGCCTGGAACATTCCAGCACATTCCATTCAAATGCATATCCCATTCAAGGGTTAGGGGCTTTTTAAAACCAGGTTTCAAAGGTTAGAGAAGGGGAGCAAGGCTGTTTCCAGTGAAGAAACTGAATGCTAAGTAAAGGAAGATTGGGTGGGCATCAAAGTAGAGTCACTGATTTGACCTTGTCTATAAGTAATTAACAAATATTTATTGTTTACCTCTTGTGTTTCAGGCATACTTCAAGCTGATGAACAAGAGAGATTAAATCCTACTGTCATAGACCTAATATTTGTTCTTGGTAGATGTGGGGAAAAAGTGAAAAAAAAGTATCATTTTAGGATCTTTTTAAAAAGAAATTGGTAGAATTGAGGGAAAATGTAATCCTATATCTTTGGAAACAAACTTTGGGGCAGATCCTAAAATGATACTTTTTAAAACTAATTCTATTTTTGTCAGATAATTTAAGAGAGCACTCAATAAATTTCACAAGCTGCATTGGGATTCTGGAACCTCCTGGTTAACAGACATCACTCATTTATATAAGAAAACACACTTTATCCTTAAGGGATCTGGTGTACAAAAAAAGGCAATATTTATTTATACTAAATTTGTCTTTCTCATTTATATAAGAGTCAAATTTTAATATATTTTTTTGTTTTGCTTCCACTCCTCCCGGGTCTGCCACAAGAGCTGAATGTGCTGTCGTCACAGCTGGGAAATCCCGGGAAAGAAGAGGGAATGACAGATTTCCGAGCGATTTGTCTGTCAGTCTCTGCTGGTGATGGCAGCTCTGCCTGGCTCTCCTAGCTGGCCCTTCCTGAGCTGTGGACTGCAGTGCCAATCAGAGTTAACTTCTTCCTAAAATTCTAATGCACCTCACAATAATATTGGTTATCTCTTGGTGAGGGTTCTAATGATCCCGAACAAGGGCTAGAAGATGTAAAGGAAGATTGGATGGGCATCAAAGTAAATTCCACTGATTTGACCTTGTCTGTAAGTAATTGACAAATATTTATTGATTGTCTCCTGTGTTTCAGGCATATCTCAAGCTGATACACGACAGAAATTAAGTCCTGCTTTCATAGATCTAATATTTGTTCTTGGTAAAAGTGGGGAAAAAGTAAAAAAATAAATAAATAAAGATAGAGAAGGAGAGACTATCAAGCAGTGACTCAAGCAGGGTGGTAAGTCAAGCGGTGGATGGGGTAGCCAGCAATGACTTCCTAAGTGAATTTAGGACTGATGCTTAAATGATCATAAAGGGCAGGCTGAGCTCAGAGACAAGACTCTCACCTCACTTCATCTAGGCTGCTTACATCTGCTTTATACAGTGGAGTAAAATCTCAGAAACTACTAGATTAGATAACATTGAGAGACCCCCAAAGCTTGTAAAAACCTAACATGGAGGCAGCCTTAGCTCCTTTTGGATGGTGAAGATGCTAAAATTTTATTGACAAAAATAATTGTATCTGAACACTCACTATATCCGGGTAGTATCTACTATTTCATTCAATTCTCACAACAGTCTAATAGGTTAATGCCCATTGGTTGGTGATCCATCCCCCATTATTTCTCCATCTACTAATTTTTGGGACATAGCATTTCTACAGCAGAAATGCATTTACATGGCCTCTGCCTGTATGGTTACATCTGTCTGTCTATCTATCTATCTGTCCATCTATCTATCTATCTATCTATCTATCTATCCATCTATCTATCTATCTATCTATCTATCTATCCATCCATCTCTCTCTCTCTATCTAATCTATCCATCCATCTATCTATCCATCTATCTATCCATCTATCTATCTATCTATCTATCCATCTATCCATCTATCTCTATCTAATCTATCCATCCATCCATGTATTCTCCCATCCATCCGTCCACCCACTCATCCACTCATCTGTCTATCTATATCTATCTTCTGAAATAGAAGTTTAATAAAATGACATTTTCTTTTTTTTGTAATATATTTGTATAATTTCAATTAGATCCTAGTCGATTTCTTTAAAACAAACAAACAAACAACAACAAAAAAAAATTTAGTAACTAAATTTATTTTACAACTTATTTTTGTAAATCAGTGACATAAATAATAGCAGTTATGGGTCTGCATTTTGCCTCAGACTGATCTGTGTTTGAATTCTGGCTCAGCTATTTACTAGCTATCTAAATTAGGAAACGTTAATTTACCTTTTACCATAATCTGAGTGTGTCCTCTAAAATTCATGTTGATATTGTTGGGCTGTGTCCCCACCCAAATCTCATCTTGAAATGTAGCTCCCATAATTCCCAAGTGTTGTGGGAGGCACCAAGTGGGAGGTAATTGAATCATACTGTCCTCATAGTAGTAAATAAGTCTCACGAGATCTGATGGTTTCATGAGGGGAAACCCCTTTCTCTTGGTTATCATTCTCTCTTGCCTGCCGCCATGTAAGACGTGCCTTTTGTCTTCTGCCATAATTGTGAGGCCTCCTCAGCCATGTGGAACTGTGAGTCCATTAAACCTCTTTTTCTTTGTAAATTACCCAGTCTCAGGTATGTCTTTTATCAGCAGCATGAAAACATGTGTTGGAAAATAAACCTTCAATGACACAGTGTTGGAAAGTGGAGTCCAATTGGAGGAGTTTTGGTCATGAGGGCTTTGTCTCATGAATAGATGAAGGCTGCTATAAGAAGGGCTTGCTGGAGTAGACTTTGCTGCTTCTATTTCCTGCCATGTGATGGCACAGTGTTCCTCCTCTCCAGAAGACACAGCAACAAGGTGCCAACTTGGAACCAGGGACTGAACCTGCTGGTGCCTTGATCTCAGACTTCCAAGATTCCATGACTGTGAGAAAAAAATTGCAGTTCTTTATAAGTTATCTAGTCTCAGGTATTCTCTTATAGCAACACAAAATGGACTAAGACTTTTTTTTTTTTTTTTTTTTTTGAGACAGAGTCTTGCTCTGTCACCCAGGCTGGAGTGCAGTGGCGTGATCTCGGCTCACAGCAAGTTCCGCCTCCCAGGTTCACACCACTATCCTGCCTCAGCCTCCCAAGTAGCTGGGACTACAGGCGCCCACCACCACACCCGGCTCATTGTTTTTGTATTTTTAGTAGAGACGGGGTTTCACTGTGTTGACCAGGATGGTCTTGATCTCCTGACCTCGTGATCTGCCTGCCTCGGCCTCCCAAAGTGCTGGGATTACAGGCGTGAGCCACCACGCCCAGCCCTAAGACATTTTTTTAAGGCTCTGCTTTTATCATCATAACACAGATTAGTAAAAATAACTATCTCAAGGAGTTTTCATGGAGATCAAACGATAAAATGCATGTCAGGCATTTGGCACAGTGAATGGAATATAATAAGAGCTCAAAAAATATTAGTTGTCTTAGTCAGCTCAGGTTGCTGTAACAAAATTTTATAGACTGGGTGGCTCAACAACAGAAATTTATTCTCATAATTCTGGAGGCTGGAACTCCAAGGTAAGGGTGCTGGGATGGTCAGTGTCTGGTGAGGTCTCCCTTCCTGGCTTGCAGATGCTGCCTTCTCCTCACATGGGGCAGGTGGTGGGGAGCAAGCTCTCTGGCAGCCCTCATGTAAGGGCACTAATACCATTATGAGGGCTTCACCCTCACAACCACATCTAATCCTGAATATTTTCCAAAGACCCTTTCTCCAAATGCCATTACACTGGGGGCTGGGGCTTTACCCTCACAACCTCATCTAATCCTGAATATTCCTCCAAAGACCCTAACTCTAAATACCATCACACTAGGGGCTGGGGCTTCATCATTTGAGTTTAGGGGGACATAATTCAGTCCCTAGCATTATTTAATGTTTATTTTTATGGTTCAAATTTGTTTCTCTTTTACAAATTCTTACATACTTTTAAGCATTATTTCCAGCTATTTTTCCTACTTCTCCACTTGGCATAATCAACTCTGTAAATAACATCAAACATATTTTATAAATTTTGTCATATTCACATGTGTGTTTAATTTAAAATGAAGTTCAATTTTATACTTGATGGTTAATATTACTATATTCTGATATAGTGAAGTAAAGGACTTCTAAAGCAAAATGTCTTAATTTGATAAAAGAGGGGCCATTGACAGGTAGGTCTATTTGGTCTACCTTTCATCCTTAATTGTAAGTAATACAATGAATCAGTGAGATAATACCACCATAAAAATGTCTGAATTATGGTTTGTTTTCAAATATTCTCCCCATGTTACCTAAGATTGCATGACGTTAGGCTCCTGAAAATTCACGAAGTGACATCATAGTCACTGGTGATCCAGACATTGGCAATAAGTTAAAAGGTGGTAAATGATTCTAGGGAGGAATGGAAATAATCCCTGAAATAATAATTTATGATTCCCTTTGATCAATCAGAAACTTTTGGACTATAAACTACATAGATGGACCACTTTTACATATATTTTGAGTTTGATGGTTCTGGTTTTTTAGTTTGCTTTATTGTGCACATGAAAACAAAAAATAAAGCCTAAAGGAAGTGAATAGCTGATGTATGGAGAAATCGCTCAAAATGTTAAATCTTTATATTTAAGTTAAATATAAAGCTATAAAATATAATTCATACTTAAGTGCAATTTACACTTTTAAGCTTAGAAAGTATGAGGCATTTTATTTATTTCAGTGTAAAGTGCTGTATTTTCCTTTCTTTGCTTATTTCTAACAAACATTTGTATGTGAATTGTCCAGGTGTTACCTGGAATACTATTTTCATTAATACTCATGTTAAAAAAAAAAAAGGAAACAAATTTTGATAAAATATACTGTGATAAGATTCTATGTGCCTTTTTTTTTTTTTTTTTTAAGATGACCGCTAGTTGTGGGCTAACAGTTACATAATGACATGATTTAGTGGCCCCTGGATTAGTTTCATGTCAATGGGCTTTGGCGAGACTCATAAACTCCAAGGAAAGAAACACAAAGTACCATGCTTACTGTTGAAAATCATAAAGTTCTTGAGTAGACACTCAAAATAATAATATGCGTTCCTTGATATAATAACATTCATTTTCGCTCTACAATTGTCATATTGAATATTTAGGAATTGTTGGTGGCTCCCCAAAATTTTATTTTAAATGTTCAATTCTGGCTCATTTTCATAATAGTTTACATAGAGAATCAATATATGTTAAGGATAAAAATTCTTGTAAAGGTTATTTCAGAATTAATGCTTGATTGTAAGTCATTAGCAGACATTTCTAAAAATAGAAAGTGTAGCATATCTAGTAGTTTGGGTTGTTATACTTAGCTTGTGAGTGTAATACTCTCAGTTTTGTCTTCAGTTAGGTTGACCATTGTAATTGAGAGATGAAAGGTAATTAGAAAAAACAACTACTATTGTACAATGCTTTAGCACTGACAAATTTCAGAGTGTCCTGCAGATTATAGTGTTTGATCTTCATAACATCCTGTGAAATATTAACATTACAAAAATGATAAATGATTCAAACACATCAGTCATTTATCAGTGTTTCGTATGTGTTATCCCACAACTAACTTATAGATCACTTACCATGATGCTCCGTACACATTAAGCCTCTTGCCCAAGCTTTATGGCTAGTCAGTGGCAGATACGGAACCTGAACTCTGGTCTGTCTGATTTCAAAACTGTGCCCTGAACCAAAGTATAAAACAGCGTATTTGACTGAGTTGAAAGAAGGCTTCAAAGCCTTAAGGCTAACTCTGGATGCTTGAAGAAGTGCAAAGTACAAGAAATAAAAGAATTAGTGTACGTTGCTTTAAAGAGGCAGGAAGATTGCTTGAGGACAGAAGTTTCAAACCAGCCTGGTCAACGTAACAAGATCCCATCTCTACAATTTTTTTAAACTAGCCAGCTGTAGTGGTATGTACCTGTAGCGCTAGCTACTCGGGAGTCCAAAATCGGAAGACTGCTGAAGCCGAGAAGTTCAAGGCTGCGGTGAGCTGTGAATGTATCACTGCACTCCCGCCTGTGTGATGGAGCAAGATTCGGTCTCAAAATAAATACATTTAAAAAATAAAAATAAAAATCAAGGTCATACCTCACCAGGACTAATAGGGTTAAAGGGAAAGCAAATTTCAGTGCAATATAAGATAGAATATTCTAATAACAAGTGTTTCTCAATATCAAATCACCACTATTTGTTTACGTGTTCTCCTCATCACTGGAATTGTGCAAACAGATGCTGGACAACAATCTCTCAGCAAAAAAGAGAAGCAATGTATGTATCTGGTGTGATTCAGACTGTGTTCCTAGGTGGCCTTTTGCAAATTAGATTCTATGCTTGTGTCTACACGGAAAATGGACTTATCACTACTGGGCATGTTGCAATAAGCTCACCGCAGAAAGAAATTGGCTATGGAGGGCAAGTATGACTTTTGCATTAAATATCCCTCAGATTCCAGCATAGATACGTGTGATTAAAAAGCTATTCAATAATTAAATTATTATGCTTTTATTTCTCCTTAGATATAAAATGTAAAAGACATTCATGAGAATTTAAGACTGAAAAATAACGTGTGCTTAAAAGCTTCTGGGAGTAATGAAACTACCTGCTGGAATCTACAGAGCACTTCACCATTACTGAAGATTACAGCTATGACCGGCACACTTTGCTGCCCGGCTGTGTTTCACGGCGGAGGAAAGATTTGCATGCTGGACGCTGTGGGGCACACAGGGATCACGTAAGCAAAGGATGGCTAACACTTACGGTTTCTCATCTCACATTATTCTAGAACTGAAGACGGTTTTACCGTTTTGTTGTTGTTTGAAGTGAAATGACAAATAGCTTTGTGATTCTACATATTTCTAACATACACTTTTTATATTATTTTAAGAATATATCATGTTATTTTGGCAGTGAAATTAAGATGTTTTATGCCTGAGAATATAAATATCTCAGCAAATGGTTTTTAGTTTATCTATTTTCTTGTGGCATTCTAATTTTTACTTCCAGGACTTTTAGTTTTGTTCCTTTTAAATTTTAATATTTAAATAGAATCAAACTCCAATTTACTTGTTTGAATTACTGTTTTTATCTTATTATGCAAGTATTAAATCCACAATGTAAATAGATAATTCAAAGAGTTCAGAGTGAAAAAGCAAGAGCAGAGTCCATTCGCCTGGCTCCTGTTCGTTACTCAGAGCCCTCTTGGCTCCTGTTCGTTGCACAGAGCCCTCCTGTTTAGTTTTCTCGCGGGAGTCACATTTCTGTCACAGATACCATGTTCCCCCTTTACGTGCTGTATCAACCACAAGCTCTGTCGAGTGATTTCCTGGGACAACAGATGACAAGCTCAGCTGACTTTCTCTCATCTCACCTCACTCCTGCACTTCTTGTTTCTCTTCCCAATATTTGGTAGAATTGTACTCAATTCCTTTCATTTTATATCCTTATAATATTAACACACTTAAATTTTAGTGTCTTTATTTTGTAACTTGACTACCCACCATGTAAATTCAGGATCTCAATGTCCTTCTACAGCCGTCAACTTCAGAAATTTTACTGTTTGTCAACTATAATTTAAAATTTTTTGAATTGTATAAGAACAGCGTTATATTGCCTTCTCTGCTTTGTGTATAGATTGATCTAAAAATTGAAAACCAGTCAATATAAAAATAGAATGTATTTCTTACCATCATATATATATATATACCAGTTGCTGCTTATAGATATATGTCAAAAGGAAAGGCTGACCACTCAAAGGTGAATATACCAAGTGCCATGTTTAAATAGTTTCCCTTTTTGAAAAATTTAGCTAATTTCTAAAAATGATATTACACTTTATTCTGTTTCATGGGGACCATGTGTCTTTCTGTACTCTTTTATTGTTGCTTTCCCCAAAGATTTTGATTACATTTTTTCTTCCCTCTTCTGAAAAATGATGATATGCTTTTACTTCATCACTGACATCATCTTGTTGCTTCATCATATAATTGGTTAAAGCAAATTTGCTGTCTTTGTGAAATTATCCTTCCTAAAGTCCTCTGACTTGGTTCATATTCGGACAACTTAGTGGGCCTTGCAATATTGTCTCTGGGTTGCAGAGATTGGAAGAAGAGAGGAGGATCTCCAGGTTCCTGAGGAATGATGCTACTTAAATTCAGTTAAGAGGAGAATAAATCTGAACAAGGACCAGATAAAGAGTCACAAGATAAGTTGGAGCAAAAGCAAGTACATTTTTGCATATGGAAGCAAAGGAACGAACTTGCTCCAGAATTGAGAAAACGGTCAGTAGTACAAAATCTTTCTGAGAGGACAAGATAAATAATATATCTCTGTTCTGCGGTGGCATTACTAAAGGCTTATTTGTTAAAGTGATGGGCCAAAGCCGATATGGTGTGGGTTGATGAGCGAGTGGGGCATAAGGAAACAGAGACAAGTGTTGAAAGCTCTCCAGACTAACTTGGCTGTGAAGAGAGAGGAAAGATGGTAGCTGGAAGGGAATAAATGGTAGAGTGAGAGATGTTTTTGTTTGCCTGGGATTTGTTTCTGTTTTTGTCTTTTTTTTTTGTAATGAAATTGGGCTGAGCATGATTAAGAGCACTAGGGAAATACCTAGTTAGAAGGATAGATTGAGTGCAAAAGAGAGAGAAGTAGTCTCTAGACTCTACCAGGAGCTGGCATGTTTTTCTGTGAAGGGCAGGTAGAAAGTGTCTCAGGCTTTGCAAGCTCGACAGTATCCGTTACCACTCATCAGTTCTGTCCTGTAGCCACATGCAACATGTAAGTGAATAAGCATGGCTATTCTCCAATACAACTTTATTTATAGATACTGACATTTAAACTGTATGTAATTTTCTTGTCATGACATATTACTTTTTTAATTTTTTTCCAATCATTTAAAAATGATAAATGATAAAAACCATTCTTAGCTCTGGGCCATACATAAACAGGCAAGGACCAAATTTGGCCTATGCTCTGGTCATGTAAATTGTGAAATTCCTAAGTATGTAGATGGTACTGGGATTTTTCTTTCTTTCTTTTTTTTTTTGTGACAGAGTCTGTCTCTGTCTCCTAGGCTGGAGTGCAGTGGCACAATCTCGGCTCACTGCAACCTCCACCTCCTGGATTCAAGCGATTCTCCTGCCCCAGCCTCCCTAGTAGCTGGGATTACAGGCGTGCACCACCACGCCTGGCTAATTTTTTGTACCTTTAGTAGAGACAGGGTTTCATCATTTTGGCCAGGCTGGTCTTGAACTCCTGACCTCGTGATCTGCCCGCCTTGGCCTCCCAAAGTGCTGAGATTGCAGGTGTGAGCCACCCTGCCCGGCTCAGGATTTTCCAAGAAAAGGTAGAAGGGATTAGCCTTACATTTAGGAGAAAGGTTCAAATTCTGACATTACGATTGTCAGTTGTGTGACCTTGGGAGACTCAGGGAGTTGTTGTGGGCCCAGGCTTCACATGTGGATCAGCACCCACCTCCTGGCATGGTGGTGGAGAGGAACCGAGATAGCAAGCATGATATGCTTCCTTCAAGGCCTAGAGCGTCAGTCAGCATTATATGGTAGGTTAGTCTTTCCTTCCACACAAATACAAGGACAAATACGTGTGAACTTCGGGATATTTGATAAATTATAAACTTTCAAAGTAAAAACAAAAGCAATCCTATGACTGATGATTAGCTGTTGTGTGAAAGGAGAGGAGAGGGAGTTTTGTTAAAACGCATTATAAATAAATTTTAAGCAATGAACATGAGTGTTATATGAGAAAAAATATAACTACGTATATAGGTAATTACATATTCATCGGGGAGATAATGTATGAACTGAGAATTATTCCGATTGCCTGGCTAATCCTGTAGAGCAGGGATCAGCAAAGAAGGCCTGGGACTATTATTTGCCCACAAGCTGAGAAAGTTTGTTCTGTTGCAACAGAGAATGTATGAGAGAATGCAACAGAGAAAGCTTAAAATTTTCACTATCTGGCTTTTTATAGAAAAGGCATGCTAGGCCGGGCGCAGTGGCTCGCACCTGTAATCCCAGCACTTTGGGAGGCTGAGGCGGGCAGATCACGAGGTCAAGAGATCCAGACCATCCTGGCCAACAAGGTGAAACCCTGTCTCTCCTAAAAATACAAAAATTAGCTGGGCGTGGTGGCAGGCGCCTGTAGTCCCAGCTACTCAGGAGACTGAGGCAGGAGAATCGCTTGAACCTGGGAGATGGAGGTTGCAGTGAGTGGACATCATGCCACTGCACTCCAGCCTGGGTGACAGAGCAAGACTCCATCTCACAAAATAAAATAAAGTAAAATAAAATAAAATAAAAATAAAAATAAAGCATGCTAATCCCTGTTCTGAAGCTTTGTTCAGGCTCCAGAGTCTAACCTATTCTCACTCTAAGTCAATTACTCTGTGTGGTTGGTAGAAGAGCTTCTCAGTTTACTATAAAAGGAGTAAAACATATTTGTTTGCTAATTTCACAATATTTTCAAATGAAATCATAATGGAAATGCAGACAAATTTTAAGAAATTTTATTCAACTTTTAATGTCTTTTTCTGTTCTCAATTTTTGTGATTAAATATTTTTAATGAATTCCTTATATAAACTATCAATATGTAACCGCAAAAAATAGATTTCTAAAAGTGAACCTCAATTATGTAATGAATGATGGTGATATACATTTATTGTCAATAATTTATATAAATTCATTCAGCTCTTGTCCTTTTTTTGCAACATTTTTCTTCCTTTTGCTTTCTCATGTAATAGCCATGGGAAATAACAAGACACCAGACTATTACATAGTGTCTTGATAGTTCTTAAAAGTGATTTGTTTTAAAACAAATCCAATGACATTGAATAAATAGGTTGTGAGGTTTTATGTACACAATTTTTTTCTTCTCTTACATAAAGTTATATGTATCATTGAAAAAACAAACTACCAATATAAAATAGGTTGGCAAGTACGAAGTTATATCTAGGAGGCTGATTTTACAGCTTTAATTATTTGTTTAGTATTTTCTTCACTCTATTCTTGTCATCCTCTTTGGATCTTTTTTTTTCCCTTGAAAAATCTGTTGAATATATGAAACCTGTTCTTAGATTCTTTTATAAAAATGAAATTTTGAAGGTATCAGTAGTAGGTCTGTGAACATCTTCTAAATGAAAAATGGTTTACTTTTACTTTTTGGTGTTTAATCCAAGAACATTAGAACATGGCCATTGTGTATAATCACCCAACTTAGGCTGTGTATTTCTGTGTATTTCTCGAGTGTATTTCTCGAGTTCAAAATAAGATTTTTTTTTTTGAGACGGAGTCTCGCTCTGTTGCCCAGACTGAAGTTCAGTGGCGCGATCTCCGCTCACTGCAAGCTCCGCCTCTGGAGTTAAAGCGATTCTCCTGCCTCAGCCTCACAGGTAGCGGGGATTACAGGCGCCGCCACCACACCCTACTAATTTTTGTGTTTTTTAGTAGAGACAGAGTTTCATCATGTTGGCCAGGCTGGTCTCAAACTGCTGACCTCAGGTGATCCACTCACCTCGGTCTCCCAAAGTGCTCGGATTACAGGCATGAGCTACCACACTCGGTCACAGTAAGATGATCCTTTGATGAGAGAATTGGTCCTGTGTTCTCTTCTGCACTTTTTTGTTTGGTTCGGTTTTCAGCCAACGTCCCCCGCCCCCCGTCCACCCCTGCTTTCATGTTGCAGATCTAAAAACACATAATTGCCTTTATTCTCATTATTTCTGTTGCTATCAAGGAATACCAGACCAAGTACTGAGCACATTCTCTCTTACGCTTATTTTGTGTGTGTGCCTGCAGGTGTGTGTGCTTGCAGCTGTGTGTGCCTGCAGGTGTGTGCACTTGCAGGTGTGTGTGCTTGCAGCTGTGTGCTCTTGCAGCTGTGTGTGCTTGCAGGCGTGTGTGCTTGTGCTGTGTGTGCTTGCAGGTGTGTGTGTGCAGCTGTGTGTGCTTGCAGGCGTGTGTGTTTGTGCAGCTGTGTGTGCTTGCAGACGTGTGTTTGTGCAGCTGTGTGTGCCTGCAGCTGTGTGTGCCTGCAGTTGTGTGTGCCTGCAGGTGTGTGTGCCTGCCGATGTGTGTGCTTGCAGCTGTGTGCGCTTGCAGGTGTGTGTGCCTGCGGGTGTGTGTGACTGCAGGTGTGTGTGACTGCAGGTGTGTGTGCCTGCAGGTGTGTGTGCTTGTGCTATGTGTGCCTGCAAGTGTGTGTGCCTGCAGGTGTGTGTGCCTGCAAGTGTGTGTGCCTGCTGGTGTGTGTGCTTGCAGCTGTGCGTGCTTGCGCTGTGTGCGCTTGCAGGTGTGTGTGCCTGCAGGTGTGTGTGACTGCAGGTGTGTGTGCCTGCAGGTGTGTGTGACTGCAGGTGTGTGTGTCTGCAGGTGTATGTGCCTGTAGCTGTGTGTGCCTGCAGGTGTGTGTGCCTGCAGGTGTGTGTGCTTGCAGGTGTGTGTGCCTGCAGGTGTGTGTGCTTGCAGGTGTGTGTGCTTGCAGGTGTGTGTGCCTGCAGGTGTGTGTGCTTGCATGTGCATGTGTTTGCAGGTGTGTGTGCTTGCAAGTGTGTGTGCTTGCAACTGTGTGGCCTGCAGGTCTGTGACTTTTGCGTGTTGTCTACATTTGGAGAGAGGGAAAAGTTATTTTTCTACTGTGATCTCCTTTCAAATTATTTTTCTGTTCTGAGAGAACAAAGGCACTATTATTAAATTCTTCAAGTACTAAAAATACTACTCTCTCGTCCAGATTAAGTAAAGATAATCAGTT
The DNA here is from genome assembly GCF_003255815.1 of Theropithecus gelada. Taxonomy (NCBI): domain Eukaryota; kingdom Metazoa; phylum Chordata; class Mammalia; order Primates; family Cercopithecidae; genus Theropithecus; species Theropithecus gelada. The sequence goes on along the minus strand of NC_037672.1, from coordinate 186,182,485 downwards.
AGTTTGGGGGATGGGAGAATTAGCTACACCAAGCTGCGGACCGCTAAGTGTTCTGCGTCTTCATTCTCCCCTCCTTCCTTTTAGGATTATAGCCCCCTGAATTGTTGTGGGGCTCTTGGCCACCCAGCTAGAGACCGCATCTGGAGCTGTGCGTGTAAACATTGCTGACAGACACGCAACCGAAAGCGATGTGTGTAAATTCCAGATTACATATATGAAAATAAGCGGTTTGCCCTGCACACAGACATTCTCCCTGTCCAGGATAAAGAATGTGGGAGTGTGGTGGTGGTCTGACTTCCAGTGTGCAGATGCAAACAAGGTACTCAATAACAGCGCAGGAACCAATACTGCAGAAATCACCTCGATCCAGTGGAAGCACTATTGAGAAGGTGCGCCTCACTGCCCTCCACTGCCTGCCCGCACGTGGACTGCCGTATGAAACAAAAAAACTTCTATCTTGTTTGAGTGATGTTATTTTTGTCTCTTTATTGCACAGTTAATCTTTACCCTAATGCTCACCATTCTAACCACACCTGCTGTCCCATAACCTTTTTCTTTTTTCTGGGTTCCCTCAAGGTTCTTCTGACCTTTCTGAGAAACAGCAGCAGCATTGCTAGGTTTGTTGGAGTGATTTACCTCCGGCCAATACTAACTTAAGATCTATGCTACCATGAGAACAAGATTAAATCTTAAATGCAAAAATCATTTTTAAAATTGTCCACCATATATATGGTATATGTGTGTTTGTATGTATATACACACATCAGATATTTGTATATACTACATATCATTTTATTCTAGCTTTCCCAAAATACATATACAGTGTGAACATGTGTCTCTTATTCTTTTATTCTTCTTCTTTTTTTTTTTTTTTTTGAGATGGAGTCTTGCTCTGTTGGCCAGGCTGGAGTGCAGTGGCACGATCTCGGTTCACTGCAACCTCCGCCTCCTAGGCTCAAGCAATTCTCCTGCCTCAGCCTCCCAAGTAGTTGGGATTACAGGTGTGCACCACCACACCTGGCTAATTTTTGTATTTTTAGTAGATACAGGGTTTCACCATGTTGGCCAGGCTGGTCTTGAACTCCTGACCTCAGGTGATCCACCTGCCTCGGCCTCCCAAAGTGCTAAGATTATAAGCATGAGCCACCACACCCAGCCTCTTATTCTTTAAAATCAAGAAATTGCTAAAACTGGAAATGAATAATAGGATATCTAGATTTTAGGAAATTTTACTGTTTATTGCTATTATTTTATATTTCTCTGTGAGCTTCACTATTTAGTAAATAAAATTGTCTTAAATATTAATGAAAATATCAAGTATGGTTTAACATGTTTTCTCAGTCCTGATATCATCTCTCTCCCTGACATTTAGCAGGATATAAATATCACAGAAAATGGTAAGACATGCTAGTAGATTAATAAAGTAAGTCATACTTTATACCATGAAGATATCACTAAGGTGTTTATTAATATATTTCTTATTTCTTAATTTAAGAATTAAAATATAAATGAAAAAACCTGGTAAATGCCACTTTCAACAGCATTGGCTGAAAATGGTAATCAGTCTGACACTCCTCACAGTGAACTTCAAAATGCCTTTAGAAGCTCTGGTAGTCCCTGCTATTGGCGGAAGTGGGGAGCCCTATGTGTTCTTATGCATTTAAATGTGTAGTATTCCTATTTGTTTTTAGCACTTTGACCTTTTCCTATAAATGACACAATTTTGTGATTCTTTTCCAAACTTTTGGAGTTGAGAAGCCACAGCATCAATTCCAGATCAGCCAGCTCTCAGTTTTAGGTCATGAGATTTTTTAGAGCAGAAACATGATCTGATTAATCTTTTTATCCTCTATGGCTGGCACAGTCCATGTTATAGAGCCGACACATCTTCACTCAGGAAACAGTTAGTGAATGCCCTCTTTGTGTCAGGAATTATCCTAGGAACTGGTGGGAGAATCATGAACAGACAGACAAAGAGGGAACACACATTCTTCTAGCAGTGGAAAAAGAGGAAACAAGAAAATGAACAAACAAATATACACAATGCACAATAGCAATAAGAAAAATTAGGTCAAGCAGATAAAAAGTGTTTTGAGTACAGGGAAAGGGTGACCACAACTGGCCTGTCTGAAGGGGTCACATTTGAACCTAAAGAAAATAGACAGTCAAGGAAGAACATTTAGTGGATTGAAGAGGGATGCAAATTGTGTCCTCATCCTCCCCTTGAAAGGTGTTTTCAGATTCCTCCCCTGAACCTTGCTGTGATCCACAGTCTGTAGAAGAAATCATGCTCTGTGAGTTCCAAGGTTGGAACCTTGGAGATCTGTAGCTTCCACCGCTGTGCTCCTGGAACATTCCCTCTTGTAACGCAGCCACCATGTTATAAGAAGTTCAAGCCACATGAACAGGCCATGTGGAGGAGGACCTACCTCCATTTGAGCATCCAGATACCAGCTGGTACCAGCTGCCTGCAGGTGAATGAGCTGTCTGTTGTGTTTCTGCTCAGTTGAGCCTCCTCCAGGTGACTTCATCCCTGACACCACATGTGAAAGAAGAACCACCCAGCTGAGCCCAGTCCACCCAGAGGATAGTGAAAGATAATACCTGTCTTTATTGTTTTAAGCTACCAAGTTCCAGCATGATTTATTACACAGACACATGTATCTAAATCAAGTGTTTTAAGACAACATATAGCACATGCAGAGGAATCAAGGTGAGATTGTATTGGGCACTTTCCAGAACAGCAAGGAGAGCATTATGATTAAAGTGAAGTTACTAAGTGGGAGAATTTTAGCACAGGGAGCCAGAAGCAAGGTCATGTATGATCTTTTATTTCAGGAGTCACCAATTTGGCCCACAATCAGCCTGCATTGGGTTTGTAAACAAAGATTTTATTAGCACAAAGCCACACCCATTTACTTAAGCATCGTCTGTGGTTGCTTCCATGCTCCAGTGGAAAATGTGAGAAGTTACAACGGAAATCACATGGCCCGTAAGACCTATGCTATTTATTACTTGGCCACATTCAGAAAAAGTTTGCTGAACCCAACCATTGGAACCCCTTGTAGTGCTGGAGGAGAGGACTGGCATGATATGGCTTATGTTTTACAAAGAGCTTCCTGGCTGCTGTGTAGAGAATGAACTGAAATGGAAAGACAGAAACAGGGAGAGTGTTAAAAAGGCTGGAGGCATAAGATGACTAAGTACAATTGGTAGAGGCAGTGAAAATTGGTCAATTCAGGACATAGTTTGAAGGCTGTATTGCTGGGTTTTAGGTTGATTAGATGTGACCAAGTTCAAGAATGACTCCAGGTTATTTTGGCTTTAACAACCAATCAGTTCAGCCAGTAAAAAGTAGTTGAGTAAATTATTTTTGATATAGCAATTGTCAAAAAGGGATATGTTTTTGGTATACCACACAGCTATATTTTACTTGTTTTCAAATGAGATTAATTTGTCAATAGTGAGTGTATAAACCAGTATTTCTGTGGAAATTCTGGACAGACAACATTACTTTTACTATTAGAGAAACACGTTTTGTTGTTGAGTTTTCATTTGCTAGGACTGAGCATTCATCTGTGGGACCATTCCATGAAAGCAGTGCACTGGGGCATCGGGAGAGACAGCCTGTAGGGTTCCTGCTATGTCAGCAGTCCGTCTCTGGAGGAAGTCCCTCTAGGTCTGAGCGTCTTGTATGCTACCAGGTAACCACTAATGGTGTGGTTCTTTGTCTTTCTTGGGAGTGATTTATCTATTCTTAACCATTTTGGACGTAGTTGCTTAACCACACTAACAAATCACAACATGAACACTTTTCAAAACAAAGCATACATGCAGCCAGCAAGCATATGAAAAAAAGCTCAACATCAGTGATCATTAGAGAAATGCAAATCAAAACTTCAATGAGATAACATCTCACACCAGTCAGAATGGCTTTTATTAAAAAGTTAAATAAAAACAGATACTGACAAGGTTGCAGAGAAAAGGGAACGCTTATACACTGTTGCTGGGAGTGTAAATTAGTTCAATCATTGTGGAAAGCAGTGCAGCGATTGCTCAAAGAGCCAAAAACAGAACTACCATATGACCTAGCAATCCCATTACTGGGTCCATACCCAAAGGAATGTAAATCACTCTACCATGAAGACACACGCATGCTTATGTTCATTGCAGTGCTACTCACAATAGCAAAGAGAGGGAATCAAGCCAAATGCCCATCAATGACATAATGGATAAAGAAAATGTGGTATATACATGCCATGGAATACTATGCAGCCATAAAAAAGAATGAGATCATGTCCTTTCCAGGAACATGGATGGAGCTGAGGCTATTATCCCTAGTAAACTAATGCAGGAAGAGAAAACCAAATGTTGCATGTTCTCACTTATAAGTGGGAGCTACATGATGAGAACACATGGACACAGAGAGGAGATCAACAGATACTGGGCCTGCCTGAGGGTGGAGGGTGGGAGTAGGGAGAGAATCAGAAAAACATTGCTGTTGGGTAGTAGGCTTAGTACCTGGGTGATAAAATAAGTCCTTGGCTACAAGAAACCCCTGAGACACAAGTTTGCCTACATAACAGATATGCACATGTACCCTGGAACCTGAAGTTAAAAATAACTGAAAATTAAAAAAACAAATTGTCACATTTGTACACAAATGGTCTACTCGATTCAGAGGGGTTCAGTAGAGGGAGATGTTCTAAAAATAACTGCACATGGAGGCTCGACAAGGGGAGATGCTCCCTGGGAAGCACGAGGTGACCTGTATCGGATTCACAGAAGAGCAGGCCCGCGGCGGGCTGTGGGTACCTCTCCACCACCCACGCGGTCCAGGCGCGAGGAAATCGAACGTGGAAAAAGACAACTCGTTTAACGAGCGACCTCTCACTACTGAGAAAAACCTTGCTGAGGAAAACAGGCCTGTGGCTGTCACTTCCAAACCCAGTAACTTTTAGTTTCAACACCAAAGTATGTGACCTGGCACCTCTCAGGAAATGGGAACCTTCTGAGAACCTGGAAACTTTCCCTTGATTAGAAGCAACGTTGGGCTTCGTGGAAGCAAATTGCTCCTGTTCACAGTGAACCCTCCAAAGAACCTGGCAGGCAGCTTCCTGGTCCTCCTCTGAAGAATCTGGTCACACATTTGCTTCAGCTGAATCCCACGAAAGCTACAGGAAACTGTTGAAAAGTGTGCACTCAGCACAGGGCTCCTCAGCCAAGTTCTCATTTCTCTCAACAGGGTTTGTGTGATGATTTTTCCCTAAGGGCAGAGAAGGCGGACAAGAATCGGACAGACAGAAACAAAGTGTTTGGGGAACGTGGCATAATGAGAACTGCTTCAGGAGGAGGAGCACGGGGCTCCCAGGCAGAGCCCAGGGCCTATGGCTGTCATTAAATGCGTTTCTCTTACCTTTGAAATTTTATCACCAAAATTGCAGGATTAGCGCAGTTCAGCATAGTTTTTTGAACTAAATGAAAAGATGAGCTTATTGGTGTGTAACTGTAGCACAGCTGGGAAAATTAAAAAGAACTCAAAGAACTGCTGTTCTCTCCCTCTGATGGCAGCACCTCCACCATAAACCCTAAGACCGCACAGTGGGAGCGGGAGGCTCCCGCCTCTGGAGTGCTGAAGATAAGAGTCGCCCCAAATCACAGCCTGAAATGAAAATTGATATCAGATGCAATGATTGAGTACTGACAATTTTTCAAGCTTAGGAATGGCTTTTCTTTGCAGCTGCAAGGTTGACTTTTGTATTTATGAGCTCTTGGTGAGTACTGCGACAGGTTTATTATTTGTTGGCTTTTTCCAGCATTGCACAGTACAAATTGTTTTCAAAGCATATTCAAAAGCAAAGCTGGCTCTCACTGTAGCAAACCAAACCCATCCACGGATATATTTCACTCCCTTGATTGATAACTGGCTCCATGGTTTGGCATTTCAGGAAAAGACTAGAAAGAGAACAAGTCTCTGAGGTCATTAATCCTTGTCCTCCCTCAGGCTCCCTTGGGCAGCTGCTTGTGTCATTATCCACAGTTCTTGGCGCCGACCTCAACAAGTCCTTGCTGGCCCCAAACAGTGGATTGTCACCAGTTCTTTGCATTTGCCGCACTACTCTTATTCTGATCACTGCCTCCGCACAGGCACTGACTGGGCTGCGTCCTGGGGACAGTCCTCAAAGCCCCAAGTTTGGTTGAACCCTCAGATCACAGCTTTTCAAAAGAAGGCTTCCTGGCAGCTTCCCAGGCTCAAACGAGGAGTGGAAAGTTGTGAGAACCCTTTGCTGCTGGAAGCGGCACAAGACACAAGAGAGTGTCAAGCTTGAAACGGGCGTTCACCTGTGCATCCTGCAAATCCATTTCCATGGCCATTTGATGTAATTGTTCTTGATGTCCCACCTATCGTGCCGTGAGTTAGCACAGAGGAGAGCCATAACTGTTCCTCTAGCTACAGCATCAAATAACCTGCTCTGCTGTCAGGGGGAGAGGCTGTTATTTTTTATTGCTGTAAAAAAGCTCGGTATGGTGGATGAAATGTCAGGAATCATTAAACCAAACCAGCCCCCGAAGAAAGAGCAGTCAGTGATTATGAAACCGGGATCTCTAATTAACCAGAACATGAAACTTGGGGAATTCGGGCTGCGTGTGTGATTGGAGGGTGTGTGCAAGTCTCCTCAGAGCCCTCTCCTGGTTTGCCTCATTTCAAAGAGATTTCTCAGGCTCCGGATGGATTCAAAACCCCTAATAGGTCTCAGATCCTGCTGAGGATTCAGCATAAAGTGTTCTCGTCACTTTCCAGAAACCTGCAGGTGTTGCCGTGGTGCTGGAAGTGTGAACTTCTGCAGAACATTTAAATTAAACACAAATATCCTTTCCATCTGTCCTCTGTGGACTACGCTCTTCTAGGCAAAAGTGCTTTTTCCCCAAAATTCTTACTTTTTCCATTGGAGAGTAAGAAATCTAGGCCCTTCAAATTTCTTTTCTCTCTGTTGAGTGCTATTATACTTTGTCTATAGCATTAAAGGATTTTTTTTTTAATTGCTTGGAGAAACAGTTCAATATGACATTATTAAATGATATGGAGTGGAAAGTGTATACCGAATTTTAAATGTGTTTCTGTCAATGGAGGTAAATAACGATGGCTCGGGGGGTCCTTCGGCATCCTCGCTGACTGCTCAGGAGGCTTTGGGGTCTGGGAAGCCAAACGAGGGAACGTGTGAGGCACCATCTCAGCAGCTGTGCGGAGAGCCAAGGTTCAGCCTGACATGGCCCTCCACTACCCTAGCGTTCTCAACAATTTTGCAAATAAAACCTACCGTTCGATTTGCTTTTGTTTACCTATAAATGTGTGTGTGTGTTTGTGTGTGTGTATTTCCCCCAAAATATATGTGAAAAATATATTTGCAAAAATTCCATGGTAGGCTATCATATGGAAACATGGATTCTAAAGAATCTTTGATACTCTCTGATTTTTGTAAAATCAATTTTATTGAGTTAAATTTATATACAATTTACCCATTTTATGTGTACCTTTGATGGGTTTTGACAAAGATATATACTCCAGTAACCATAAGCACAATGAAGTCACAGCAATTTTCCAGCTCCCATCAAATCCTCTAGTGCTCCTCTGAGGTCAACCCCTTCTCTAGCCTCAGCCCCTGGCCACCACTGATCTACTTTCTGTCCCTAAAGTCTTGCCTTTCCTGCAGTGTCACACAGCTGGACCCACTTCTGCAGAGTGTTTTGTTTCTGGCGTCTATCACCATCTTGCTTCCAGGTTCATCCGAGCCGTTTCGCTGTCAGCCGTTCTTTCTCATTGCTGAGTGTCTTTCTTATGTAGGTGACCCACAGTGCGTTTGTCCATTCCCCAGTGGATGGGCACTGGACTGTGTCTCGACTCTGGCCATTACAAATACAGTTGCTACTAACATTTGTGCACAGGGCTCCTAGAAGCAGAGGAGAGGAAGGCACACGGACACAGACCGGGGGAGGGCAAGGAGGCAAGGCTGCCACTTGCACATCAAGGAGACAGATCCTGGAAGAAACTAGCCCTGCCAACACCTTGATCTTGGACTTCCAGCTTCCAGGACTGTGAGGAAATACATGTCTGTGGTTTAAGCCACCCAGTCTATGGTGCTTTGCTGTGGCAGCCATGGCAAACTAATGCATTCACTCACTCCTTTACCTCATCAAACAATCGTTTGCAACAGCTCTCCTCTGCTGGGCACCTCTCAACGCTCTGGGCAGATGTCATCCTGCTCTACAGAGCCAACCTTCCAGGGGTCGGCAACACGTCATAAAAGGAAACAAGCAAACAAGACAAAACATGATGAGACAATCATGTAAGGTTAGATGCTACGATGGAAAGAAAACAGGAGACTGTGCTAAGCAGGGATGGGGCCACTTGGGACTGGGAGGGCTGGAAGGCAGCAAGAAGACATTTTAACCCCAGAGCAGAGGGACAGGAGAGAGGCCTTGAGGTGACCCCGGGAAGAGGATGCAGGGAACAAGAGCTGCAGTGATAAGGACCAGGGAAGGTGCTGAGCCACTGAGTGTTAGGTCAGTGTCAAGCACCATGTGCCGGACACTGTCATTGTCATCAGAAGGCTGCGCGATCTCTACCTCCCCTTTCACAGAAGGGGGGACTGAGGCTAACTGGGGGCGTGTCCTTCCCACATACTCCCAAATCCACAGACCTGAACTCACACAGGAATGTATATCTTGGGGGTAAGCAAAGGCTTTTCAGCAGGCGCAAGACTTCGTGTAAGAGATACCACTTTCAGATCCGAGCTTCATTTTAGTTTTTCCTAAAACTAATCTCCCTGAGAACACGCCTGGCATGAAAGAACTGGCCTCTCCTTTCCCGCCTCCCCGTTCCCAGTTGGAAAGGACGTCTTCCCACGTATGAATCTTTCTGCGAGCCTGACCCAAGCTATAAAACCCTGGAGTAGCCCTAAAGGAAGGACTAGGGGTAGCGCTGTTGAGAGAGTTCCTGGCTCTGATGACTGCGTGCAAATGCTTTCGTGGACCAGGTAGTGTCCGCTGCTTTGCTCTGGAGGAGAAGCTGCTGGATGATTACCTATGACTGTTGTTAATGTAAATGATTACAGAATTTTCAGCATATACTTTGAAAGGATATAAAACAGTTGAGTGACGTTGCTATAACCAAACTGCTTCAATTTCCATCTACTTGTTTATGGGAACAAGGCTTTAGAAATTACATCTATAAAAGCGAAAACAGGAATTAAACGGGTGTTGAATCCAACCTCATGGTAGCAGTAACATCCGTGGAAATATGACGCACTGGAAAAAATCAGCTCCATTCATCTCATGAAGAGATGCATTTCTAATAACAACTGACTTCAGGTTTATCAATCACTTAAAATTTAAAAAATATTCATGTGTTTTTAAAATTGAGTTCTAAGAACCATAACAATAATACAGTTCTGAAGAAATTGTTAAATACTTACGTGACTTATGGTCACATGAAATAAATATAACAAATTTCAATGTATATCTAGAATGTTGCTTGAAGAATATGATTGAGTTATTGATAAAAGACTTTTAAGCACAAGTATATTACATAAATTAATATTCTGTGAGGATGAAAATGGTTTTAAGGGGAAAAAAGCAATGTACAATTTCTGGCTATTAAAAATGCTTATGTGTAAAAGCTTAATTTTATACAGTACGTAAATACCACTGGATATACTTAAGCTAATAATGTAACCAATTATTTAAATTTTTCAGTATTAAAATAGGCTGAAAGTTAAATCCTTTACAACTGTCTGAATTTAGGGTAATTTTTTAAAATGTCAACTCATCTTCACTGTTACCAGGTCAATGCTTGGGTTCCAATCTCAGTGTACTCTCAGCCTATGTTGAATTCTTCTTAGGACTCGTAATCTTGTTTATATCAGATATAGCCACCCTGAGTCTGAGTTCAGAGTCGCTCTTCGATCATCTATTCCTCTCACAGTCTTAACCTTTCCACTCCAGGACACATTCTTCTTGATGGCTTACATTATAAATTGCAGTGTGACTGGGGCTGCATGTTTGCGTGAGGCGTGGAGCAAAGTATCATTCTGTGGTCAGTAACTCTGCTTCCAGATTCTAGATTAGGGTCCAGATGCTACATCTTCAGAGCTGGCTTTGGGACAGTTTTAGTTTTTAACTTTTATGTGCCTCATTTTTTACATTTTGAAATGGGTATAATCATAGCAGCTACTTCATTGGGTTGTTGTGAGGACTGAGTAAGTTAATACATGTAAAGGGTATAGAGGTGTGATTAGTCCATGAGGTGACATTGTTATTAATTTTTACATGGAGCTTGTAGAGTTGCTCATTACTTTATAGACACCTCTGTAACTCAGTATCTGTGCAGGCTGTAAGACTGACTAAAACTTAGTGAATGCATGTTATCACATTTTTTAGAATTGCTAATTGGACCTTAGATATATTTCCATGAAAAATGCCTTTAATTCCATACAATGTAAGCATTTCCTGTAGTGTTTCAATTTCATTTCAGTACAAAGTTTATCTACCTTATTTTTCAAACTATTGTTTTGTAACCAAAGACATATTGTCTGTAAGAAATGTGAAGCCTTTTTATGATTGTGAGAGAATGACTTAGGGTTTGTGTATTTACTTTGGAATTAAAAACGTTATCAGATTACTCAGTGAGTGGTCAGCATTGCCTTTTCTTTTGAATAGCTGTTTCTAATCTTGTGGTTAAAAAGAACGGATTAATTTCCTCCCTCGGTGCTTACAGGGAGTGAACAGAGGAATCAGTAGTCAGAAGCTCAGATTTAAATCTTCTGTTGGGTGTGAATGGCAGCCTTGTGCCCATCTCTAACCTCCTTTACTTTCTCTGTGGCCATCATACTGTGTCCCTTGCTCTTGGCGAGTTTCCCTGCCCTGGTTTTCTTTCTTTTTTTCCCCCAACATTACAGGCTAACCTGAGGGGTTAAAGATCGAGCCCGCATGTTGTATGGGCAGACACACCATGTCACCTGACCCAAATTATTGGTCAGCAGGTCTCGTCATTCATGTGACTTTACAAGGCACAGATATAATGTCTGGAAATTCCAGTGCTTTCAGCATTGACCACTCACTGTCTGCAGAGCAAAGTCATGTAAAAATCTGTTTTGTTGTTGAAATATTGAAAAGGAGAGTAGTGTGTAGCAATGATGACATTGTACTGGAATGATTTCTATTACTATGCAATATTCCTTTTACTTAGAACACTAGCATATGCTTCATTTGACCATCTCGTTTGAACTGGGAAGGGAAGCAAGACAGATATTAATGTTATAAAATCAGGAAATTATTTGCTTGGGATCTTTATAGCTGGTTTGTGGTAGACACGGCCTTGAAAGCAAAGTGCTCCTCAGTTTAGACGGCATTCTACTTATGCGGGGGCCATCAGCATCACCAATCCAACGTGGGCGTTCGAGGGCTTGTTAGAGCCCGTTCCTCGTTCACTCAGAAAGTGCTGCTGAGACCCGTGGCCAGGTGCTATAGCTAACACATGCTGACGGTCTGGGTGCTTTTTTTTTTTTTTTTTTTAATCCTTCCACTTTACCCTCTCAAATAGCTGGGACCACAGGCACGCATCACCATGCCTGGCTAATTTCTGTATTTTTTTTTTTGTAAAGATGGGATCTCGCCATGTTGCCCAGGATGGTCTCTAACTCCTGGACTCAGGCAATCCTTCCACCTTGGCCTCACCAAGTGCTGGGATTACAGGAGTGAGCCACCATAAAATCAACTTAATTTTAAGAAGCGAGGTTAGGCTCCGGAGTTTTACCAAAAGTTATTCTAGTGCCAGCTAATAAATACTTTCATTTCGAAGCAAAGCCGGGATGATCCTTTATGTCTTTCCTTCTGAAAGGTATTTAAATTCTCCGTTACTTCTTCCTAAGCAAACCAGATCTACTTGTTATATGGCTATTTCTGTTGGATAAATTGATACAAGTCATTTTACTTCTTTTTAACGTGTGAGGCCCTTTAATTTATGTCATTTCCTTTAATATGTGCAGGCACCATGTCCAACATATTATCGAAAGACTTTGGCTACAGAATTTCTTCTTCTTGTTAGCGTGACTTTCTGAAAGCTCAATATTTGGTACAGCATTATAAACATTTACTGATTAACAAGACCTATTATTCCACATTTCCTCTAATTATGAAAGTTCTTTTAGTTGTCATATTTTATATATTTGATATGAATTTACATAGTAAGTGGTGGAATATTTCATATTATTTTCTTATATTCCTAGTTATTAAATGTTAAATTATCCTACTTTTAATATTAAGTAAAATACTATTATTTAAATATTGTTAATTTAAAATTTCTATTTAAAAGGGTATTAATTTAAATAGTATTAATTTTCTTAAATTAGTTTCCAATTAACTCAAATAATAAACATAGGCATTTCAATTATAAAAGATTCAAGCAATCCATATAAAGTTATATGAAGACCTTCTTCAGTCCTTTCATCTTTTTAATCTGCTCATTTTCCCAGAAGTGCCAGGATTAATAGTTACTTGTGTTCCTTTTGAGCCTTCTCCTGATGCGTAACGGAGGGTCCGTGTTACGTGTATCACACGTGCACACATTAACACGCCAATTTCTAAGGACCCCTCAACTTATCTTTTTGGTGTAAAATATGGACTAAATCAGGATTCTCTCGCTATTTTTTTGTTTTGTTTTGTTTGTTTTTTGAGATGGAGTCTCGCTCTGTCACCAGGCTGGAGTGCAGTGGTGCAATCTTGGCTCACTGCAACCTCCGCCTCCCGGGTTCAAGCGATCCTTCTGCCTCAGCCTCCCCAGTAGCTGGGACTACAGGCACCCACCACCATGCCCAGCTAATTTTTTCTATTTTTAGTAGAGACAGGGTTTCAGCATGTTGGCCAGGATGGTCTCGATCTCTTGACCTCGTGATCCACCTGCCTCAGTCTCCCAAAGTGCTGGGATTACAGGCGTGAGCCACTGCACCTGGCCTCTCTCACTATTTTTTATTTATCTTTCTTGACACTTAGTGACCCTTATAAATATGGAGACTTGAGTTGTTTTTCAGCTTTTAGAAATCGATTTCTATCATTACTGTAATTATTTCCACTTTCCATTGGCACTTCTCCCATGGGCATTTCTAAGATTTTGGAATGTTCTTTGTGCTTCTAACTCGCAAACACTTTCCATATTTGAATCTTTTGGCCAGTTTACTGGGAGAATCTTTTAAAAAACATATTTCAACTAATTCGTTTTTCAATTGAGTGCATTTTACTTTTTAGATCACCCATGAATTTTTTGACAATTATATTTTAAAAATTCTGAGATCACCAGGTATTTCTTTGTAAGGTATATATCATCTTCTCTAATATCCTTGTCATAATTAGTTATACTCATTATATTTATTAATTAGGTTGCTGTTAGTGCTTCTTTCCGTTGAGTTTGGTGTATTTTATTCCTGGCAGGGTTTGCCAAAATGCTTGTGGATTTGTCTTTTCCTTTGAAATCCTTCTCCATTTGGCCCTTCTGTTTTTTGAGTCAGTCATGGGTAGCAACTGCCGGTGAGGTGCTATTTGAGGGCTCTTAGGATGGATGAGTTCTTTCTCCCATGCTGGCAGCTCCCTGGGCATGCTCCTCATTCTCTTGCTCAGGAAATCTCACGTCCTCCCTTCTCAGTGGCAAATGCTTTTCCTGACCGTTGCTCTGTAAAGGGGAAGCAGATGTAGGGGCCAGTGGGGTCCAGGTGCTTCTGTTGTCCTTACTGTATTAACTACCCCCAACAACTATCCCACAGCAGTTTTTATCTGTGGAGCCTTAACTCGGAGCTCCTCAGAATCCATGTCTAGTCAATGGCATTTTCTCGTCATTGGCTTTCAGATTTCTTCTAGGCTGTTTTCCCCCCATATTCTTTCTTTGTTGGCTTAATACGCCTTCTTTCTTTTAGGAATTCTGCAGGCCTCCTGCTATGGATTGAATATTTCTGTCCCTCCATTATTCTTCTATGGGCCCCCAGTCCCTGTTGCGATGGCGTTTGGAGACAGGGCCTTTGGATGCGGATGTTATGAGGGCAGAGACTTCACGGTGGGATTAGTGTTCTTGTGAGAGAGCATGAGAGCTGGCTTCCTCTCCGCTGCCCCGCCACGTGGCACACAATGAGGAGACAGCACGTCTCACCCAGGATGCAGCCTTCACCAGGCACCGCATCTGCCAGCAATTTGGTCCTCTCAGCCTACAGAGCTTTGAGAAATAGATGCGTGTTGTTTAAGCCACCCAGTCTATGGTATTTTTTGTTATAGCAGCCCAAACTGATTTAAAGACCTTCTTACATTCTTTCTTTCTTGGTTTTTTCCCTTTTTAAAAAAAATTCTATTATTTCATGAGAGGTAGGATAGAAGTGAGTTGCTCACTCTGATTTGTTGGCTGGTTTGTTTCTCTCTTGAATTTTCAGCAGTAAACACAGGGCACAGCACAGGGCTATGTACTGATCTTAGTAAACTGGCTCACAGCAAAGTGGGGTGGAGACAAAGGTTGTCGCATCTTCTCGAGTTCCCAGGTCTGTGCGTTCTCTCCCACTCTGGAAGATTCAAGAATCCTGAAAATCATTTATGCCCAGTTCTAGAAGGTGAAGTAGTTCTTTCCTGGGGGAGTCTACAGTTTTAAAATAATCTAAGTCATGTGTCAAAGCATTGCACGTACTTACAAGCAATCCAGAAAAATTACAGGCAAAGATAAAGAGCCAGGAGTTCATGTGCACTGCTGCTGTTGTCTGGGTTTGTGTTAAAGGTGAAGGGCTGGGAGGTCACACACACTCTGCTGTTGTTGTCTGGGTTTGTGTTAAAGGTGAAGGGCTGGGAGGTCACACACACTCTGCTGTTGTCTGGGTTTGTGTTAAAGGTGAAGGGCTGGGAGGTCACACACACTGCTGCTGTTGTCTGGGTTTGTGTTAAAGGTAAGGAACATCCTTGCTCATTTTCAAACTTAGGTTTACGTGTTCTCCACAGGTTCTTTTATCATATCGAAGAGGTCTTGAGTTACTGTTGCTCAATCAAAGGGGACAAATGTATCATTATTATATCTTAACATCCTATTCATTATTAATTGCATGCTAGTGCTATTCTGGAAGGCCCCAAAAGTTCCAGATAGTGAATATTAGTTGAAAATGTATTATTACCTAATTCAAATAAGAAATATATTGTTAAATTCACAACATATTGGTGGAGAATCAACTTATTGATTTTGATATAATAAGCTTTTACGTTTTAGAGTTTCTGAAAACTTTTTAGAGTTTTTTTCTTAATATTATAGATTATGCTAAAGATAATAAAGACAACTTGGAAAGCCATTGGTGAAACACCCTAATTTAATAGACAAGGACATGAAGGTAAAGAAATAAGCTAGGGGAAGCATGCTCACTCAACTGGCCATCGGCTGCAAACGGAAAGCAACTTCTTACTCCAGCCGCCACGTCCTTGTTCTTTCCATCCTGACACGCTGCACACAAGAAGTTTCCAGTGAATATTTGTCCCTAATCAGGAATTATTCCAAAGAGCAAATCTGAGTATAAGAAATTAAAGAAACTGGGGGCGGAGCAAGATGGCCGAATAGGAACAGCTCCAGTCTCCAACTCCCAGCGCAAGCGACACAGAAGACCGGTGATTTCTGCATTTTCAACTGAGGTACTGGGTTCATCTCACTGGGGAGTGCCGGACGATCGGTGCTGGTCAGCTGCTGCAGCCCGAACAGCGAGAGCTGAAGCAGGGCGAGGCATCGCCTCACCTGGGAAGCGTAAGGGGGAAGGGAATCCCTTTTCCTAGCCAGGGGAACTGAGACACACAACACCTGGAAAATCGGGTAACTCCCACCCCAATATTGCGCTTTAAGCAAACAGGCACACCAGGAGATCATATCCCACACCTGGCCGGGAGGGTCCCACGCCCACGGAGCCTCCCTCATTGCTAGCACAGCAGTCTGTGATCTACCGGCAAGGCAGCAGCGAGGCTGGGGGAGGGGCGCCCGCCATTGCAGAGGCTTAAGTAGGTAAACAAAGCTGCTGGGAAGCTCCAACTGGGTGGAGCTCACAGCAGCTCAAGGAAACCTGCCTGTCTCTGTAGACTCCACCTCTGGGGACAGGGCACAGCTACACAACAACAACAACAACAACAAAAAAGCAGCAGAAAGCTCTGCAGACGCAAACGACTCTGTCTGACAGCTTTGAAGAGAGCAGTGGATCTCCCAACACGGAGGTTGAGATCTGAGAAGGGACAGACTGCCTGCTCAAGTGGGTCCCTGACCCCTGAGTAGCCTAACTGGGAGACATCCCCCATTAGGGGCAGTCTGACACCCCACACCTCACAGGGTGGAGTACACCCCTGAGAGGAAGCTTCCAAAGCAAGAATCAGACAGGTACACTCGCTGTTCAGAAATATTCTATCTTCTGCAGCCTCTGCTGCTGATACCCAGGCAAACAGGGTCTGGAGTGGACCTCAAGCAATCTCCAACAGACCTACAGCTGAGGGTCCTGACTGTTAGAAGGAAAACTATCAAACAGGAAGGACACCTACACCAAAACCCCATCAGTACATCACCATCATCAAAGACCAGAGGCAGATAAAACCACAAAGATGGGGAAAAAGCAGGGCAGAAAAGCTGGAAATTCAAAAAATAAGAGCACATCTCCCCCGGCAAAGGAGCGCAGCTCATCGCCAGCAACGGATCAAAGCTGGACGGAGAATGACTTTGACGAGATGAGAGAAGAAGGCTTCAGTCCATCAAACTTCTCAGAGCTAAAGGAGGAATTACGTACCCAGCGCAAAGAAACTAAAAATCTTGAAAAAAAAGTGGAAGAATTGACGGCTAGAGTAATTAATGCAGAGAAGGTCATAAACGAAATGAAAGAGATGAAAACCATGACACGAGAAATACGTGACAAATGCACAAGCTTCAGTAACCGACTCGATCAACTGGAAGAAAGAGTATCAGCGATTGAGGATCAAATGAATGAAATGAAGCGAGAAGAGAAACCAAAAGAAAAAAGAAGAAAAAGAAATGAACAAAGCCTGCAAGAAGTATGGGATTATGTAAAAAGACCAAATCTACGTCTGATTGGGGTGCCTGAAAGTGAGGGGGAAAATGGAACCAAATTGGAAAACACTCTTCAGGATATCATCCAGGAGAACTTCCCCAACCTAGTAGGGCAGGCCAACATTCAAATCCAGGAAATACAGAGAACGCCACAAAGATACTCCTCGAGAAGAGCAACTCCAAGACACATAATTGCCAGATTCGCCAAAGTTGAAATGAAGGAAAAAATCTTAAGGGCAGCCAGAGAGAAAGGTCGGGTTACCCACAAAGGGAAGCCCATCAGACTCACAGCAGATCTCTCGGCAGAAACTCTACAAGCCAGAAGAGAGTGGGGGCCAATATTCAACATTCTTAAAGAAAAGAATTTTAAACCCAGAATTTCATATCCAGCCAAACTAAGTTTCATAAGTGAAGGAGAAATAAAATCCTTTACAGATAAGCAAATGCTTAGAGATTTTGTCACCACTAGGCCTGCCTTACAAGAGACCCTGAAGGAAGCACTCAACATGGAAAGGAACAACCGGTACCAGCCATTGCAAAATCATGCCAAAATGTAAAGACCATCGAGGCTAGGAAGAAACTGCATCAACTAACGAGCAAAATAACCAGTTAATATCATAATGGCAGGATCAAGTTCACACATAACAATCTTAACCTTAAATGTAAATGGACTAAATGCTCCAATGAAAAGACACAGACTGGCAAACTGGATAAAGAGTCAAGACCCATCAGTCTGCTGTATTCAGGAGACCCATCTCACACGCAGAGACATACATAGGCTCAAAATAAAGGGATGGAGGAAGATTTACCAAGCAAATGGAGAACAAAAAAAAGCGGGGGTTGCAATCCTAGTCTCTGATAAAACAGACTTTAAACCATCAAAGATCAAAAGAGACAAAGAAGGCCATTACATAATGGTAAAGGGATCAATTCAACAGGAAGAGCTAACTATCCTAAATATATATGCACCCAATACAGGAGCACCCAGATTCATAAAGCAAGTCCTTAGAGACTTACAAAGAGACTTAGACTCCCATACAATAATAATGGGAGACTTCAACACTCCACTGTCAACATTAGACAGATCAACAAGACAGAAAGTTAACAAGGATATCCAGGAATTGAACTCTTCTCTGCAGCAAGCAGACCTAATAGACATCTATAGAACTCTCCACCCCAAATCAACAGAATATACATTCTTCTCAGCACCACATCGTACTTACTCCAAAATTGACCATATAATTGGAAGTAAAGCACTCCTCAGCAAATGTACAAGAACAGAAATTATAACAAACTGTCTCTCAGACCACAGTGCAATCAAACTAGAACTCAGGACTAAGAAACTCAATCAAAACCGCTCAACTACATGGAAACTGAACAATCTGCTCCTGAATGACTACTGGGTACATAACGAAATGAAGGCAGAAATAAAGATGTTCTTTGAAACCAATGAGAACAAAGATACAACATACCAGAATCTCTGGGACACATTTAAAGCAGTGTGTAGAGGGAAATTTATAGCACTAAATGCCCACAAGAGAAAGCAGGAAAGATCAAAAATTGACACTCTAACATCGCAATTAAAAGAACTAGAGAAGCAAGAGCAAACACATTCCAAAGCTAGCAGAAGGCAAGAAATAACTAAGATCAGAGCAGAACTGAAGGAGATAGAGACACAAAAAACCCTCCAAAAAATCAATGAATCCAGGAGTTGGTTTTTTGAAAAGATCAACAAAATTGACAGACCACTAGCAAGACTAATAAAGAAGAAAAGAGAGAAGAATCAAATCGACGCAATTAAAAATGATAAAGGGGATATCACCACTGACCCCACAGAAATACAAACTACCATCAGAGAATACTATAAACGCCTCTACGCAAATAAACTGGAAAACCTAGAAGAAATGGATAATTTCCTGGACACTTACACTCTTCCAAGACTAAACCAGGAAGAAGTTGAATCCCTGAATAGACCAATAGTAGGCTCTGAAATTGAGGCAATAATTAATAGCCTACCAACCAAAAAAAGTCCAGGACCAGATGGATTCACAGCTGAATTCTACCAGAGGTATAAGGAGGAGTTGGTACCATTCCTTCTGAAACTATTCCAATCAATAGAAAAAGAGGGAATCCTCCCTAACTCATTTTATGAGGCCAATATCATCCTGATACCAAAGCCTGGCAGAGACACAACAAAAAAAGAGAATTTTAGACCAATATCCCTGATGAACATCGATGCAAAAATCCTCAATAAAATACTGGCAAACCGGATTCAACAACACATCAAAAAGCTTATCCACCATGATCAAGTGGGCTTCATCCCTGGGATGCAAGGCTGGTTCAACATTCGCAAATCAATAAACATAATCCAGCATATAAACGGAACCAAAGACAAGAACCACATGATTATCTCAATAGATGCAGAAAAGGCCTTTGACAAATTCAACAGCCCTTCATGCTAAAAACGCTCAATAAATTCGGTATTGATGGAACGTACCTCAAAATAATAAGAGCTATTTATGACAAACCCACAGCCAATATCATACTGAATGGGCAAAAACTGGAAAAATTCCCTTTGAAAACTGGCACAAGACAGGGATGCCCTCTCTCACCACTCCTATTCAACATAGTGTTGGAAGTTCTGGCTAGGGCAATTAGGCAAGAGAAAGAAATCAGGGGTATTCAGTTAGGAAAAGAAGAAGTCAAATTGTCCCTGTTTGCAGATGACATGATTGTATATTTAGAAAACCCCATTGTCTCAGCCCAAAATCTCCTTAAGCTGATAAGCAACTTCAGCAAAGTCTCAGGATACAAAATTAATGTGCAAAAATCACAAGCATTCTTATACACCAATAACAGACAAACAGAGAGCCAAATCATGAATGAACTTCCATTCACAATTGCTTCAAAGAGAATAAAATACCTAGGAATCCAACTTCCAAGGGATGTAAAGGACCTCTTCAAGGAGAACTACAAACCACTGCTCAGTGAAATAAAAGAGGACACAAACAAATGGAAGAACATACCATGCTCATGGATAGGAAGAATCAATATCGTGAAAATGGCCATACTGCCCAAGGTAATTTATAGATTCAATGCCATCCCCATCAAGCTACCAATGAGTTTCTTCACAGAATTGGAAAAAACTGCTTTAAAGTTCATATGGAACCAAAAAAGAGCCCGCATCTCCAAGACAATCCTAAGTCAAAAGAACAAAGCTGGAGGCATCACGCTACCTGACTTCAAACTATACCACAAGGCTACAGTAACCAAAACAGCATGGTACTGGTACCAAAACAGAGATATAGACCAATGGAACAGAACAGAGTCCTCAGAAATAATACCACACATCTACAGCCATCTGATCTTTGACAAACCTGAGAAAAACAAGAAATGGGGAAAGGATTCCCTATTTAATAAATGGTGCTGGGAAAATTGGCTAGCCATAAGTAGAAAGCTGAAACTGGATCCTTTCCTTACTCCTTATACGAAAATTAATTCAAGATGGATTAGAGACTTAAATGTTAGACCTAATACCATAAAAATCCTAGAGGAAAACCTAGGTAGTACCATTCAGGACATAGGCATGGGCAAAGACTTCATGTCTAAAACACCAAAAGCAACAGCAGCAAAAGCTAAAATTGACAAATGGGATCTAATTAAACTAAAGAGCTTCTGCACAGCAAAAGAAACTACCATCAGAGTGAACAGGCAACCTACAGAATGGGAGAAAATTTTTGCAATCTACTCATCTGACAAAGGGCTAATATCCAGAACCTACAAAGAACTCCAACAAATTTACAAGAAAAAAACAAACAACCCCATCAAAAAGTGGGCAAAGGATATGAATAGACATTTCTCAAAAGAAGACATTCATACAGCCAACAAACACATGAAAAAATGCTCATCATCACTGGCCATCAGAGAAATGCAAATCAAAACCACAATGAGATACCATCTCACACCAGTTAGAATGGCGATCATTAAAAAGTCAGGAAACAACAGGTGCTGGAGAGGATGTGGAGAAATAGGAACACTTTTACACTGTTGGTGGGACTGTAAACTAGTTCAACCATTATGGAAAACAGTATGGCGATTCCTCAAGGATCTAGAACTAGATGTACCATATGACCCAGCCATCCCATTACTGGGGATATACCCAAAGGATTATAAATTATGCTGCTATAAAGACACATGCACACGTATGTTTATTGCAGCACTATTCACAATAGCAAAGACTTGGAATCAACCCAAATGTCCATCAGTGACAGATTGGATTAAGAAAATGTGGCACATATACACCATGGAATACTATGCAGCCATAAAAAAGGATGAGTTTGCATCCTTTGTAGGGACATGGATGCAGCTGGAAACCATCATTCTTAGCAAACTATCACAAGAACAGAAAACCAAACACCGCATGTTCTCACTCATAGGTGGGAACTGAACAATGAGATCACTTGGACTCAGGAAGGGGAACATCACACACCGGGGCCTATCATGGGGAGGGGGGAGGGGGGAGGGATTGCATTGGGAGTTATACCTGATGTAAATGACGAGTTGATGGGTGCAGTAGACCAACATGGCACAAGTATACATATGTAACAAACCTGCACGTTATGCACATGTACCCTACAACTTAAAGTATAATAATAATAAATAAATTAAAAAAAAAAAAAAAAGAAATTAAAGAAACTATTTTCTTTTTCATCAAATTGCTTTAATAAACTTTAAAAATAGCATTCCCAGTAACGCGTGCCTGATTTCTCTGGAACAAAAAGAAGGCAGAAAGTAAAACAGGAAATGCACAAGCAGTCCTTGAACTGATGGAACCATTTTAACAAATATTAAACAGTGAATAGCACATTATATTTTTACTGCATGCTGCTTATGTCTTATTTTTTACATTTAACCTAATGGTCCCTGACCTTTCTGATACTTTTGTAAGCAGAAGCAAAATAATGGGGTGCTTTATCATGAAATGAGGTCACCCCTCGTGATTACTACCACAAGTTGCATATTCATGCTTAAATGTAGCAATTGTTTTTCAGTCAGAAGTTGGAATAATGCATCATGTGGGGACTCTTTCCTCACAAATGGGAATACATTATTTGGAAAATGCTCCCGGGGAGGAAGAGTTATGGTGACTCAGTGGAGTCACATGCTGCTTAGACATCATATGGAATTAATGCAATGACATGAAGTGTGAGTGTGCGTGCGTCAGTGTGTGTGAGAGTGTGTGTGAGTGTGAGTGTGTGTGTGTGAGTGTGTGTATGCATGAGTGTGTGTGTGAGTATGTGTATGTGTGGAGTGTGTGTATGTGTGCGTGTGTGTGGTGTGTGTGCATGTGTATGTGTTGGTGTGTGTGAGTGGGTGTGTGAGTGTGTGAGAGTGTGTGTATGTGTGCGTGTGTATGTGTGGGTGGGTGTGTGTGCGAGTGTGTGTATGTGTGGAGTGTGTGTGTATGCGTGTGTGTGTATGTGTGGTGTGTGTGTGTGTGCAAGTGTATGTGTATGTGTGTGTGTGAATGTGCATGTGTATGTGTGGTGTGCCAGTGTGTGCTTGACAACACAATTTATGTGATCTGGAAAATGTCAGTCTTTTAAAATGATAAATGAGAACATAATTTATGCAATCTGGAAAATGTGTCTTTCAAAATGATAAAAATGTTTGGATTGCATTTAAAAAAATCAGCAATTTGACATAAAGTTAAACACTTATGTTTAAAAAAGTTAAAGTTAAAAACAGTGGAAATAACATTAGCAATAGCTTAACTGAGTGCTGATTACATGCTAGGCACTTTTCTAAAGTTTTTCTTTTGATTTAACCCATTCAGTCCTTACACTACTAGACAGACGTTACCGTTACTCCCATACCAGAGGGGCACGGAAACTTGCTCAAAGTCAAACATCAGGGAGGGCACAGAGCTGGGGTTCCAGCCAAAGCTGTCTGACCTTGCCATTCAAGCCTTCAGCTGTCTCCAGGCTGACGCTCCCAGATAGCCTCACCCACTTTACTTTCCTATCCAGCAGCCGGTTGTTACTAGAAGCCTAGGAGCACTCAGGATTTCATGTACTTTAAATTGACGTGTGTGTGTGTGTGTAGGAAGGCAATGGTAGTGGTGGTGGATTTTTAAATTGTTTTTTGGTAGTGAATTCATTTGTGATCTACTTTTTGATAATTTAAACAAACTACCTTGTTAATCATTTTCCCCCACATGAGTGGTTTCATCTTTGTTTCTTTCTCTTCAATATATTCTTTCTTTGATAACATGTATTGTCCCATGTTCTACAGTCTTGATTTTGTTTCAACTGTATTATCTAGGACCCTAAATTATAAGGTATGAGTACGTGACATTATCTGATTTTAATTTGGAAAATGTTATATGCATATTCTTGCTAAATACCTTATTAATTTAAATCAGCTTTTAGGAAGAACTTCGTCAAATTCAATATCAGTATATATTAGAGTTCTCTTCAATCAATAACACACTTTCTGCACCATTTCCTGAAGTATATGCAATATTTTTGAAGTATCAGTCATGGAGAAAGGACCTTCTTTGTTTACTGTTGAACCCGTCCCCACCGCCTCCCACACATTCTGGCATCACAGGCATTCCATGAATATCACAATGAATGAACCAATTCATTCCATGAATATCACAGTGAATGTACCAATAGCCAGCATTTGCCTGCAAGTGTTATATTATTTGTGCACTTTATGACTTGGTTTCGATGATTTTAAATGCTGAGATCTTTTCTTTTTGATATTTTACACTAAAAGTCTAAGAATATAGATGGCAAATTTCCTCTGACTAGGACCTTATACTCTTTTTTTAAATAATGTAAAATTGCTGTGAGGATTCAAATTAATATTTTTCAACTATCCATTATAGTATCTGGGACATGATAGTGTTTAAATAAATGGTAGCTAGTAAGAGGTTGAAAAATCAATAAAACATGAATAGCATTCTCACGGGAAGTCCTATGGTTGAGGGAGCAGTGTATTCCACTGGACGTAGCAGGCTGAATCCACACACACTCCCCCACCCATAGCTCTGGTTATCCTGCTGTACGTTTGTTCTTGGGAAGCTCTCGTAGTATAACCTAAGCTATAGGACCTCAGCTGCATGTCATGAAAGCCAGATATCTCTTTCTAGTCCAGCAAGTCCTCGCTCAGGGAAACCAGGCCAGGGCTGTCCTCGACCATTCCTCTCCAATGTGCTGTGTATCCTGCCTTCTCTATTGAAGGGCTCTGGGGATCTGATTACTCTGTGATCTTCCTTCTCTTACAGATCTATCAGGTTTCAGAAGTGTTCTAGAGTCTCTTTTCAGAGAAAACCCTTCTCTGTCCTATACGCTCTGCTAAGGATGGTTCTGATCTCCTGACACCACAGCTTCTCTTCAATTCGTTGTCGAATGGTCCATATGTGATACCTCCCCTTCTCGCCTCCTATTTCCTTCTTACCTCACCCTACCATGGCCTCATCACTTCTCTAACATGCTATCACTAGTGCCTTTTTGGGGACTCAACCCAAAGGACACTTCTTTTTCAGCAGATTTTTGTTGTTGTTGTTAGCATTCAACAATCAGTTAACTATTTTGTCTTGGAAACATGCTCTCCTCTCAGCTTCCATGACACCCTACTACCTGACTCTCCTGCTAATTTGACTCTTTCATTTATGTCCTTTGCCAGCCACTCATTCCTTAGCGTATTCCCCAATACTGGAGATTTTTAGGCCTTAGTCCTGGGCTTTCTTCACACTTTCTACTCACACTAAGGTGGGTTAATTCAGTATACATAGATAAAGAGGTCTTGAGAGGTAACATGGGATGTTGTCTTTATTAATGAAAGCTTGGGAGTGAATTTGAACTCCTCCCACTCCCCCACCCCTTAGTCATTGGTTTTCTCCTTCTGTTGGAAACATAATTTCCACATCAATAAAAACAGACTTACCTTTAGAAGAGCATGGTTGGGGCCAGGTGCAGTGACTCACACCTGTAATCCCAGCACTTTGGGAGGCCAAGGCAGGAGGATCACGAGGTCAGGAGATCGAGACCATCCTGGCTAACACGGTGAAACCCCGTCTCTACTAAAAACACAAAAAATTAGCTGGATGTGGTGGCGGGCGCCTGTAATCCCAGCTACTCAGGAGGCTGAGGCAGGGAAATAGCTTGAACCCGCAAGGCGGAGGTTGCAGTGAGCCAAGATCGTGCCACTGCACTCCAGCCTGGGTGACAGAGTGAGACTCTGTCTCAAAAAAAAAAAAAAAAAGAAAGAAGAGCATGATTGGAACATCCAATTGTGTCTACACTTGTAGACCCAGGTCCCCATTATCATGTGTTTCTGCGTTTGGTTTTTGTGATCTAGACCTACGTCCCCATTATCATTGTTCCTGCATTTGGTTTTTCGGATCTAGACCTACATCCCCGTTATCATGTGTTTCTGCATTTGGATTTTGTGATCTAGACCTACATCCCCGTTATCATGTGTTTCTGCATTTGGATTTTGTGATCCCAAATGTGGAACATCGTCTATTTTTGTTGCATTTTGTCACAGCACTTACAACCCAACACTACAATGTATGCAGGTCATTTTAAATCTTGAGTCTATCATCCAAAAGAGCCCTTTTTCTCCATGCTTAGTTGCAGGTATATTTGAAAAGCAGGACTTTGGTTTTATTAAAATTAAGGGAAAGGACAAAATGAGAGAAGGCCTGGAGAGAGTGCAATGATGTTTCACCAGAGACCTCACATTCACTGATACTGAGGCATTAAGATCCCCCAGAGACGGCCATTCGAAATGGTAACTATAAACAGATGGTGTGTTGCCATGACTAGTTATCACAGCATAAATATCATAAGCATTTATTGGGCAGTTATTGTGTACAAGGCATCTTTATAAGTGCTTTTATATGCACAAACCCACTTAATCCTCAAAGCACATCTATGAGCAGATGACATAATTAATAATTATACATAGATAAAGAACCTAGGGAGATTAGGCAACTTAACCAGGATCACAAGGTTGGTGACTAGCAGAATCAAGATTTGATCCCAAGCAGTTTTAATCTAGATTTTGTATTTTTAAAAAATGTGTCCCATTACATAGTTACTATAGAAAATTCAGAAGTTTTTTTTTTTTTTTTATTAAAGCCAAAAAATATTTTTTGGTAATCAGTCACATCACTTATTCAACTGGGGTGATTTAATTAAGTCTTCAAGTAACTTAAACTGAAAAATGATTATCGTTTATTTAGACTATTTAGAAAAAAACAAACTTTCAAAAACCACAAAGCTAATTTCTATGCCTCTGCATATTTTCAGAGTAAAATTTTTTTTGAATGAATAATTTTGAAGCTTATCCTAAATATAATGCTTCTCTTAAATTTGATCAATTTTTTTTTCTTGTTTGTCTGGCACATACTTACCTTGGACCTCAGTTGCCATGTCTTAAATGTTGCTTTGTACCTGGCCTGGTGTTCTATTTTGAGGGCAGGGCTGTTTGGGGACACAGGACTCGTCAGCCACAGGGTGCTCTGGCAGCAGTTTTCTGATGGTAATAGATCATCTGAGTGATGTTGTTCCCAGTGCAGCTGTTCGGTGATTATGTTTTATCATCCAGCCGCTTTCTGTTGACACTGCTTAATATGCTGAACTCTTCTGGAAACTACATTAACTTTTTCAGAAGGCTGGATACTGTGTAATGTTCCGAATTGGAATTTCCTAAGTGGTCCTCTTGAACCCTGGAAAGAAGAATTGTACTTCCAGATGGGTTCTATTTCTAAGAACTAGGTTTCGCTCCCCAGAGAAGTGACTCAATGAATGTTAATTGATGATGATGATGATGATGATGATAATTGTACAAGAGCTATAAACCCATCTATTATCTTTGTAACTCTTGTATTCTTTTCATTCCTGACCCTACTAAAATTTGTTTCAAATATTTGACTGAATCTGAGCAAATATAAGTTGTATATTTACATTAATTTTAATGTATTTTATTTGTTTCTCTTGGTTTTGAATGTTCATTAATATGCATGATATTACTAAGCTATGTTTTAATATTGTCAGAAGTAGGTCTCCTTCTGTATCACTTTGTTATATTTCAGTTGAAAAAAACACCTTGTATTTTCTAAGTAAAAGAAGAAGTAAAAGAGGAGATATATTTATTAAAATTGGAAAATATAGATAGAGAAAAAAAGAAAATTACTTCTAACACCGCCATTCAGACACAAATACTACCAACATTTTAGTGTGTCTCCTTCAAGTATTTTTCTATCAATGACTGTCTTATTTTTACAAAAAATAGGCTCATTCAGTTTTTGGGTGTTTGATCATAGCAGTGTGCTTAATAGACTAAGAGTCTCCTTGTGCATCACTGCACAGTGTTATGTGACACTATTTGTAATTGATGCATGTATATTTGGCCATAATTTAGTTACCTGTTGCTTTCAGAGGACAGTTAGATTCCTTCCATTTTTTTGCTGTTGTTGCAATAATTTCTTTACAGATAAATGTTTGAATATTCCTGGTGCTAAGAAGGAGAAATGCTCGTTCTAAGAGTTTGCAAAAGTTTAAGATTCTGCCAAGTTGCCTCGTAGAAGAGTTATTTAATTTAAATGTTTGACCACAGTCTACAAGTAGTGCTTGGACTGAGTTTTAAAAGTGCAAGTACTCACATAAATCACTTCGATCAGCATGTATCTCAGCATAACAGGCCTAACAGGAAGGCGGTGAAGTGACTTTCCCAGCATTTGGCATATTTCTTGTGACCAAGTTTGTGGTCACTGGTTGCAGGAATGCTCTAGTAACAAGCTCAGAAGCAAACAGGAAACAAATCTAAGTGAGAAATGCTATTGCTTTCTCTTCAATAAAACAATAAAAAATACTTTTCAGATGATAAATAGACTCCATGTAGCATCACTTTCAATATTCTTATATTTGACAAGCATTGCCGGCAATATTAAAATAATAATTTGTTGGTCATTTACTATATGCCAGGTGCTATTCTAAATGCATTACATGTGTTATCTCATACTCTGAATGCTCATTTGGTATGAATTGAAACATTCAGCTCATGTTCTAAGTTAACTAGACTATAATAGTAAAATATAGTTAGTCTGATTTTCCAGGACTTAGCAAAATATAGGTTCCTCCAAAATGTTACTTCCCAGAAATGTTGTTTCTGTCTATTGCGTAGCATTCAAGCCACTAGAACATCAACCACAGATAGCAGTTTTATTCCTATACTAAGTTTTCCATGGTTAGAGTTTATTCAACTTATTTGGTATTAAACATTTTCATATTATTATCACATAGATGTGACCCTGTGTCTCTTACTTAATACTATAAAATCTAAGTATTCTTAAGACTAAGCATATGTTATATGTCTTACATACCGCGTTAAGCTTAGTGACTTAGTTAAAACTCAACATACCACATTCAATCAATTCTTTAAACTAGTTTCTCAATTTTTATGACAAGTGAAGAAAACCATAATGCTCTACAACCAAAGAAAACAATATGATCATGTTGATACTGCACATAAAAAATTAACAAAATTTTACCTCTTTTCATTTTCTAATAGCTCTTATTTACCTCTCATTAGGAATAAAAGTTTCTTTTCTTTATATGCTAATAAGTATATGACAGTCTTTTGTAAATACTCTTGGCATTTTTCTGGGCAAATTCTCAATTTTCATTAACCCCAGCTCCATCTCCTGTGCGTCCCCCCGGAGCAGCTGAGCCAGCCGAAGCCGTCGGTGAGCTCTGCGGCCGGGACTCCCGTCTTTCCACGTCTATCTGCCAGGGCGGGGCACTGGCATCCGTCTCTGCTTTCTTGCACCTGCTCCTTCGGATGAGAACGACCCTGTGCTCCGGAGCGTGTTCCTCCCGCTTCCCGAGGACTTTACTCCCGCTGCTGTGGCCCTCACTCCTGCCCCGCCCGTCTGCCCTTCTTCATTTCCATCGCTGTCGCAGGCTGTGGCACCTCCCGCCCTAGAAAACCATCTTCCCCTCACTCCCAAGCGCGGTGGAACCTCTGGAAAGAGACCTTCCCAGTTCCCGTCTCTACTTCCTTTCCTCACACTCCCCGGTCGGAGTATTTTCTTCCTGGTCCCAGGGAACCTCTGTTGCCAGATCCAATGGTCTCTTTTTGTTGAAGTGCCCGCTGTTCATCCCATTCGCAGGGAGGGATTCTTGTGCCAGGGCTGCAGGATTATCTGAACTCCAATCACCCGCCACCCAACAGACCAGACTGACGGCAGTTTATTAACCTCCTGCACACGCAGCCCGGGGACGGGAGGCCGCGCAGGGTCCTGGGGCAGCCCGGGGGGCACCATCCTGGGGCAGCCNAGGATTATCTGAACTCCAATCACCCGCCACCCAACAGACCAGACTGACGGCAGTTTATTAACCTCCTGCACACGCAGCCCGGGGACGGGAGGCCGCGCAGGGTCCTGGGGCAGCCGGGGGGACACCATCCTGGGGCAGCCGGGGGGACACCATCCTGGGGCAGCCGGGGGGACACCATCCTGGGGCAGCCCGGGGGACACCATCCTGGGGCAGCCGGGGGACGGGAGGCCATGCACGGTCCTGGGGCAGCCCGGGGGACACCATCCTGGGGCAGCCCGGGGGACACCATCCTGGGGCAGCCGGGGGGACACCATCCTGGGGCAGCCGGGGGGACACCATCCTGGGGCAGCCCGGGGGACACCATCCTGGGGCAGCCGGGGGGACACCATCCTGGGGCAGCCCGGGGGACACCATCCTGGGGCAGCGGGGGGACGGGAGGCCGCGCACCGCCGTGGGGCCCGAGGGCTGTGCTGGGGACAGAATGAACTACCGGGGCCGTGGGAGGCTTCGGGGTGTCCGAGCGTGCGGCGTCCTCAGGTTCTCACGGGGATGTGACGGGCTGGCTGGAAGACTGTCTCCGGCTGGCACAGGGAGCAGAAACACGCCGCTCGGGGCTCAGCAGGAACTGTGCCCGGCTGTGCCATCCAACCGGCTGTTGGATGAGAGGACGTCATTCATGGGCAGGTGTGGAGCGGACCGCAGGGAAGCCGCTGCCCGCCCTGCTGCCTTTGCCAGATGTCAAAGCCACGTGTGATTTGGGGTCTTCATTTCTAGAATTGAATCGCACTTCTGTGTACCTTTCTTACTTGGTTTCTTAGATACTTTTTCTCCTGAGATGATGGTGCCCTTTCTTATTAAACACTTTCTAGCCTTGCTTTCCATGACTGCTGGTTTCCCGTTAAGCTCACTGGTTATGTGTTCTCAGAATTCTTTGCTGGGTGTTTTGTTTTGTTTTGTTTGAGAATGAGTTTCACTCTTGTGACCCAGGCTGGAGTGCAGTGGCACAATCTCGGCTCACTGCAATCTCCGCCTCCCGGATTCAAGTGATTCTCCTGCCTCAGCCCCCTGAGTAGCTGGGATTACAGGCCACACCCAGCTAATTTTTGTGTTTTTGGTGGAGACAGGGTTTCACCATGTTGGTCAGCCTGGTCGCGAACTCCTGACCTCAGGTGATTCACTCATCTCCACCTCGGCCTCCCAAAGTGCTGAGATTATAGGCGCCGGCCACCCCGCCAGGCTAATTTTTGTATTTTCAGTAGAGATGGGGTTTCACCATGTTGGCCAGGCTGGTATGGAACAGCTGCCTGCCTTGGCCTCTCTAAGTGCCTGGATTATAGGCATGAGCCACCGCGCCCGGCCAATGCTACCTATTTCCTAAAACCTTTCAGCTGCCTCTCCTAGCTCTTGGAATAAATCTGAGCTGTCTGGAAAGGCAATCATGTAAGCCTGCACCTCGCTCCCACTCTGCTCTCCACTAGGGACACGCTCCCCTCCCTGCCTGTCCGCTCCAGTGACACGGAGCCGCTTCTGTTCCTCACAATGACAAGCTTATTTCTCCCGTGGGGTCTTTCACCGGCACTGTGGTTGCTTGGAGCGCTCATCTCATCATCACACCTCTGGTCTCTTCTCGGTCTCTGCTTAAATATCCCCTACACAGTGGAGGCACTTCGGACCGTCAACACCCAACACCACTCAGGGACTGAAGTCATCATCCTGTTTCAATGACCTGAGACGCTCCTTCCATTGCCGGATATTGTCCGTGTTTGTTTAATCATTTTTCACTATTTCAAGACTTTTTAACTTGGTTTTAAATCAAAATTCTTAAAATACTTCTACACTTTAAAAATCAGAATGTGTCTTATAATCATTTGCTTGTAATAGTTTAATTGGGACTTCATTTTTCTTTAGCATAACATAATAAATGATGGCACAACTTAAAATTGATACGTCCTTGATTTACTGATTACAGTGTCCAATTATTTCTTCATTTTATAACTGTCAGTTAACTCTAAGTTCCACAAGAGCAGGAATTGTGTCTGGCTGGTTGCACCATCAGAATCTACAACATTGGATTATTTTTGTTAAATATCTGAAACAAAAAACAACAGAAAATTGATATTTAATGAGAAAAACACTGATGTACTCTGTTTAAATTCAGTAATAAGAAACAAAGACCTGTAAGCACCGTTATATATAGCAATATTCTGGAGGTCCAAGGCAATGCAATTTTCAAAAATGGAAGTTTGGCGGGCGCGGTGGCTCATGCCTGTAATTCCAGCACTTTGGGAGGCCAAGGCGGGCAGATCACCTGTGGTCAGGAGTTCGAGACGAGCCTGGCCAACATAGTGANTCCTGGGGCAGCCGGAGGACACCATCCTGGGGCAGCCGGGGGGACACCATCCTGGGGCAACTGGGGGACGGGAGGCCATGCACGGTCCTGGGGCAGCCCGGGGGACACCATCCTGGGGCAGCCGGGGGACGGGAGGCCGCGCACCGCCGTGGGGCCCGAGGGCTGTGCTGGGGACAGAATGAACTACCGGGGCCGTGGGAGGCTTCGGGGTGTCCGAGCGTGCGGCGTCCTCAGGTTCTCACGGGGATGTGACGGGCTGGCTGGAAGACTGTCTCCGGCTGGCAGGGAGCAGAAACACGCCGCTCGGGGCTCAGCAGGAACTGTGCCCGGCTGTGCCATCCAACCGGCTGTTGGATGAGAGGACGTCATTCATGGGCAGGTGTGGAGCGGACCGCAGGGAAGCCGCTGCCCGCCCTGCTGCCTTTGCCAGATGTCAAAGCCACGTGTGATTTGGGGTCTTCATTTTTAGAATTGAATCACACTTCTGTGTACCTTTCTTACTTGGTTTCTTAGATACTTTTTCTCCTGAGATGATGGTGCCCTTTCTTATTAAACACTTTCTAGCCTTGCTTTCCATGACTGCTGGTTTCCCGTTAAGCTCACTGGTTATGTGTTCTCAGAATTCTTTGCTGGGTGTTTTGTTTTGTTTTGTTTGAGAATGAGTTTCACTCTTGTGACCCAGGCTGGAGTGCAGTGGCACAATCTCGGCTCACTGCAATCTCCGCCTCCCGGATTAAAGTGATTCTCCTGCCTCAGCCTCCTGAGTAGCTGGGATTACAGGCCACACCCAGCTAATTTTTGTGTTTTTGGTGGAGACGGGGTTTCACCATGTTGGTCAGCCTGGTCGCGAACTCCTGACCTCAGGTGATTCACTCATCTCCACCTCGGCCTCCCAAAGTGCTGAGATTATAGGCGCCGGCCACCCCGCCAGGCTAATTTTTGTATTTTCAGTAGAGATGGGGTTTCACCATGTTGGCCAGGCTGGTATGGAACAGCTGCCTGCCTTGGCCTCTCTAAGTGCCTGGATTATAGGCATGAGCCACCGCGCCCGGCCAATGCTACCTATTTCCTAAAACCTTTCAGCTGCCTCTCCTAGCTCTTGGAATAAATCTGAGCTGTCTGGAAAGGCAATCATGTAAGCCTGCACCTCGCTCCCACTCTGCTCTCCACTGGGGACACACTCCCCTCCCTGCCTGTCCACTCCAGTGACACGGAGCCGCTTCTGTTCCTCACAATGACAAGCTTATTTCTCCCGTGGGGTCTTTCACCGGCACTGTGGTTGCTTGGAGCGCTCATCTCATCATCACACCTCTGGTCTCTTCTCGGTCTCTGCTTAAATATCTCCTACACAGTGGAGGCACTTCGGACCGTCAACACCCAACACCACTCAGGGACTGAAGTCATCATCCTGTTTCAATGACCTGAGATGCTCCTTCCATTGCCGGATATTGTCCATGTTTGTTTAATCATTTTTCACTATTTCAAGACTTTTTAACTTGGTTTTAAATCAAAATTCTTAAAATACTTCTACACTTTAAAAATCAGAATGTGTCTTATAATCATTTGCTTGTAATAGTTTAATTGGGACTTCATTTTTCTTTAGCATAACATAATAAATGATGGCACAACTTAAAATTGATACGTCCTTGATTTACTGATTACAGTGTCCAATTATTTCTTCATTTTATAACTGTCAGTTAACTCTAAGTTCCACAAGAGCAGGAATTGTGTCTGGCTGGTTGCACCATCAGAATCTACAACATTGGATTATTTTTGTTAAATATCTGAAACAAAAAACAACAGAAAATTGATATTTAATGAGAAAAACACTGATGTACTCTGTTTAAATTCAGTAATAAGAAACAAAGACCTGTAAGCACCGTTATATATAGCAATATTCTGGAGGTCCAAGGCAATGCAATTTTCAAAAATGGAAGTTTGGCGGGCGCGGTGGCTCATGCCTGTAATTCCAGCACTTTGGGAGGCCAAGGCGGGCAGATCACCTGTGGTCAGGAGTTCGAGACGAGCCTGGCCAACATAGTGAAACCCCATCTCTACTAAAAATACAAAAATTATCCAGGCGTGGTGGTGGGCACCTCTAATCCCCGCTACTTGGGAGGCTGAAGCAAAAGAATTGCTTGAACCTGGGAGGCAGAGATTGCAGTGAGCCAACATCACGCCACTGCACTCCAGCCTGGGCAACAAGAGTGAAACTTCATCTTAAAAAAAAAAAAAAAAAAAAAATGGAAGTTACAGCTGGGCACGGTGCCTCGCACCTGTAATTTCAGCACTTTCGGAGGTCAAGGCAGGTGAATCATGAGGTCAAGAGTTCACGATCAGCCTGGCCAACATGGCGAAACTCCGTCTCTACTAAAAAAAAAATACAAAAATAGCCAGGCGTAGTGGCACGCTCCTGTAATCCCAGCACTGGGGAGGCTGAGGCAGGAGAATCTTTTGAAACTGGGAGGCGGAGGTTGCAGTGAGCCGAGATGGCACCTCCACAATCCAGCCTGGGTGACAAGAGCAAAACTTCGTCTAAAAAAAAAAAAAAAAAAGAAGCTTAAATATTAGACAGGAAGACACATAAGAACAATGGCCTTTCTGGAAAAGAGAAAATCTAATGTCAGTATTAGATCTAGTGAGACTATTGAGTAGCTTGTTGAGTACATGAAACATACACTCAAATCAAATATTTAGAAGCTAATAAACACCAATTGGAAAAAATGGTTACAAAATTTTATTGTATAACAATGAAAATAAAAATTCTAAGCATAGGATGTATGAAGAAAACTACAACATTTCATTGAGAGAAATATAACTTCATTAAACGAGACAAAAAAAAAAAACCCAAAAAATTCAGCATGGCCAGATTACATTTTTTTCCTAAATTATTTAATAAGTTGAATGGAAATGTAAGCAAAGTCTGTGTGTGTGTGTAGAAATATATTGTGTGTGTGTAGAAATATATACAGGACAGTATATATATGGTATATATATCCACTATAGTATATATATGAAGTATACTATACATAGTATACTATATAGGTAGCATGAAGTATACTACATATGAAGTATACTATATATAGTGTGTGTATATGTGTATGTGTATATCTATGTGTGTGTGCATGTGTGTATATACTGCTACTGATTCCAGTAGAAAACATACAATAAAAAGTTCAGAAACAGGCTCAACTATACAGAAATATTTTTAAAAATATTAATTTTTCCCTTCTTTATCTGCTTTCTATGGTGTTAACTGAACATCTCATTTAATTCTATTTTATTCTCCTTCTTAAGAGATCAATTATACTTCTCTAAAATATTTTAATGGCTACTCTAGAGTTTGCAATATACATTT
The DNA here is from genome assembly GCF_003255815.1 of Theropithecus gelada. NCBI lineage: Eukaryota > Metazoa > Chordata > Mammalia > Primates > Cercopithecidae > Theropithecus > Theropithecus gelada. The sequence continues at coordinate 186,147,323 of NC_037672.1, read as the reverse complement.
TTAACTATTACAGGTTCACCTTTAAAAAGTACTATACTACTTCTTGTGTGATGCTTGTACCTAATTACGTGATAACAGAGTTCCCCCAATTCCTCACCCCTCATCCCCTGTGACGTTGCTGTCACTCACTTCACTTGTCTATATGACATAATCATCTGATACACTGTTGTTATTATTGTTTTAAGCAAACAATTGTCTTAATTAATTTTAGGGTTAAAATACGAAGACTAAAATATTTTAACTTCATTTATTACTTGTTTGATGCTATTTTCTTTATGTAGCTCTGTTTCTGGCCTATGTAATTTTTCTTCTGCATGAAACGTTTCTCAGAGGGCAGGTTTCTCTCAGTTTCACTCTGAGAAAGTCTTTGCTGCTCCTTTACTTTTGAAAGATATATTTATACTGAATATAGAATTCTAAGTTGATGGCTTTTTCTGTCAACATTTTAAATACTTTATTCCACTCTGTTCTTGCTTGCATGATTTCTGGTGAGATGTCCGCTGTAATTATTTTCCTTGTTTCTCTGTTTCTAAAATTTTTCTTAATTATTATTTTTAGTTTTAAATTTCTCTTTGTTTGGTTTTCTGCAGTTTGAACATGACATGCCTGGGTATAGTATTTTGGTCTCCATCCTGCTTGATGGTCTCTGAGTTACCTGTATCTGTAGTTTTGTGTCTATCATTAATTTTGAAATATGTGGGCCAACATTTTTTTCTGCTCTTTTCTCTGTTTCTGTTTCTTTTGTCGCTTTAATAACATGTAGTTGCACTTTTTGGTATTGTCCCACAAGTCTTTCATGTCCTATTATGGTTTTATCATTATCTGCTCTTTTTACAGTTTAGTTTGAGATGTTTCTGTTTACTCACCTTCAAGTTCACTAGTTCTTTCCAGGATCATGTTGAATCTATTAATAAGCCCACTAAGGGGATTCTTCATTTTTGTTACTGTGTTTTATTTTCTACAGCTTCTTTTTTATTCTTTCTTGCTTTTATCTCTCTATAAACATTACACGCATATTTTATGCATGTTGTCTACTTCTTACTTTAGAATCCTTAACATATTAGTCCTACTTGTTCAATTCTCTTTTACTTCTAAAATATGTATCACATCGGAATCTGGTTCTTATTGTTGCTTTGTCTTTTTAGATTATATATTTTTTCTTGCCGTGCCCTGAAATTTGTTTTGTTTGAAGCTAGACATGCTGTGCCAGGTCACAGGAACTGAGACAACCAGGCTTTTAGTATGCATTAGCGCGACTAGGAGTTGGGCTGTGTTTAGTGTTTGTTGTTCTATTGGTATAAGAGTCTTCACAATCTTCTAGTGTCCTTGTTGCTGTCTCATACCTTAACTTCGAGCTTTGGTTCTTACACTGCCAAGAGGGATTCTGTGTCCTACAGCTCTCTCAGTTGTAATCACGGGTGCTATACGGGAGGCCTCTTGTGGTAGAAGATGAAGAGGAGAATTCCACAATCTTCCGAATAATTCTCAAATCTTTTAGTTGGCCTGTGTCCATGGCCTTCACAAGTAGTATGTATTTTGCTCCCTCTGCTCCTTACTGCCTTCTCTGACTTCAGCTTCCCCAGTTTATTTTCTACAGCTTTGGCCCCTGTTGACTGTGGTTTTGGTTTTCATTGTGTTTGTTTGTTTCTTTCCATTTAGATGAGACAGAAAGGCTGAAGATGGCTTGAGTGGGGAGTGATTTTCTTCTCCCAGTTGGGATAAGGTTTCAAAACTGCCCTATGGCAGTCTTCTCGCCTGTAAAGTAGGCCTCTTATGGAGGTACACTTAAGAGGTTCTAGTATATTTCACAGCGGTCACCCTTCCCTTTCCCTGGCCAAAGCTAGGAGGGCAGAGTTCTTGAACTATCGTTGAGAATCCAGTAGGGTTTCCAGAGGGACATCCTGTGAATGTGAGGGGAGCCCTGAGACTGTGACCCAAGGAGCTCTAGCCTCTCGTTTAGTCCACATTTAGCCTCTAGTGAGTCAACAAAATTACTGTTCAAGTGTGCCTGCCAGGTCCTGGCTGCAGGAGCTTCTGCTCTAGGTAAGCAGGTTTGGGTTTTATGTCTCTGTGGATATGCCTGTCTTTACAATTTTCAGGGCAGAAGTTGTTCCTGCAAATTCAGACCCTTTGATGGTTCTAAGAAAGTCATTGATTTTCAGTTGGCCCATCATTTTCCTATTCTAAGCACAGGAGTATTAGCTCACTGGCTCTTTACATATCAGAGCTGAAATTGTGCATATTAAATTTTGAATTTTAAACTGATGGGAGAAGAGATGGTTTACAAAATGTATTCTGTTATGATATAATCCGAGTTAAAATGTTTATAGCTCTTTCTCAAATATAACCTCGAATCAGTTAAAAATACTATTTCAATGACAAAATTAGGTCATTAAATATTGGAAATAAATTTAACATTAAAAAACATTTAAAAATGATATGATAATTGGGGCAGGGTCTTCTAAATGTCTCACTAAATCCTGAGACAGGCTGAAACCACACGTGATTGCATCTATTTGACCACAGGTACATTAAAAAAAAAATTCCCACTGCACATCAAACAAAAGACAAAAAAGAAAACTTTCTACCATAAACAATGTTAAATTGAAATACAAAGGAAAGACATTTAAACCAATAAGCAGTGGAAAATTGACTATCCTTATCTGATAAAGGAAATCATTGCATAAAAAATCAGATCATCACCCATCTGTGCAAAAGCAGACCATGGGTATAAGAAAAGGCTGTTGTACGGTCAATAATCATTTGAACAGTGGTTTTAAAAGATGTGTCAAAGGCCGGGCGCGGTGGCTCAAGCCTGTAATCCCAGCACTTTGGCAGGCCGAGACGGGCGGATCACGAGGTCAGGAGATCGAGACCATCCTGGCTAACACGGTGAAACCCCGTCTCTACTAAAAAATACAAAAACTAGCCGGGCGAGGTGGCGGCACCTGTGATCCCAGCTCCTCGGGAGGCTGAGGCAGGAGAATGGCGGGAACCCGGGGGGCGGAGTTTGCAGGGAGCCAAGATGGCGCCGCTCACTCCAGCCTGGGCGACTGAGCGAGACTCCATCTCAAGAAAAAAATAAAATAAAATAAATAAAATAAAATAAAATAAAAGATGTGTCAGGCTGGCGATGAGGAAAATGGTGGCGCCAGCATCATCCTGGCGTGTGTGCCTCTAAATTAGTGACAATTTGTGTGTGATTACTTGTCAGTGGAGGCTGCACATTTTTTTAAGTAACAATTTCTCCCTTTTAATATTTTTCTAAATAAATAACCGAAAAAATAAGCTAAAATGTTTATTCTCACACAGTTTTAAATATCTAAACACTGGAAACAATCTCAATATCCCTCAATTGAACAATGATTAATAACTTGAGGCATAAATATGAAATAGAATATTCAGGGATTATTAAAATGATGTTGAACGGTTTTAATTTTTGATCTGGAAAAATGTTTTGAACTTTGTCTTAAGTGTTATAAAAACACATCCAGGAGACAGTAAATGAAAATGAAAACTGAGATTATTTCTAATTATTAAGATGATATATCATTTACATTTATTATTTGCATTTTTAATGTGTATTGAATACTTTTTTTTTATTTTTTTGGTAGAGATACCTGTCATTATGTCCCTGACAAGAGCTCTGTCCAACTGAAGGCTTTGGAAGTGATGCTTGGCTCTTCCAGTTGATATGGACCCATTTTCAGAGCTGATTGGAAGGGGATGGACAAATAATTTCAGATGCATCAAGTGAAATGTTTGTCTTTTGATCATTTTATTTTATAAGTTTTGAAGTTAGAATCAAGTAGAGCTGTAAGATCATTAGATTTAAGGATGGAAACTACTACACTGGGCCACTGTAATGAGCCAGGTATAATCAGATGGGTGAGCCAAGGGAGTGCTAAAAATCATCATAAGGTGTCTCAGAGAGTGTAAAAGAAAGATCATGCCACACCAGGAGAAAGAGCAAGAGCGAAAGGAAGGATGAGAGACATTTCACGCTGACTTTCAAGCTCTCAGTGCACTTCCAGGAACTCAGCCCTGTTTCTACAATTAGAGTCTCATAGTATTTTTGTTAATAAATTCTCTTTATTCTGGCATGGATTTGTCTGGATTTCTATACTCTGTAAACAAATGATTATAAGAACTTGTAGATAATTTTTTAAAACATTTAAAAATGTACATTTTCTTTGACTTAGAAATTCCATACAGTGGAATTTATCCTGACGAAAGAATTGAATACGTATCAAAAATTTATCTAACAATGCAATCAGAATGCTGCTTATAAAAACAAAATTTGAAAATATCCCAATAGTTAATTCTTTGTGGACTTCATGAGAAAGTATAAGAGTTTGGTTCCATTTTGGTAAAATTGGAAATTCTATGTATTCATGGGAACAACAGACAGAAACAGAATTTATTAATTGTGTCATTAAGGATTGCTTCTATAATTTTGCTTTTTTCTCTTTTATTTTTTTTACAATTTTATGCAACAGACTTATGCTGTGTCACTTTTTGTATCAACAACACAACAGTTGTTTATAAAAAGACAAAAATGGTTCTGCTCTGCGTCCGGGGAGCAGTCAGTACATCATCTCTGGATTCTCTCTTATTTTTTCCTGACCCTTTGTTCTGTGCAATCTACACCATCTCAGTTAGTGGTAGAAAAACCCGACTCTTCCCTTTCTCTTCTGCACCTGCAGCTTTGTCAGGTCCTACCCATTGCATGTATTTAACACTAGGTGATTTCCTTCCCTGTTCTCCATCTTCATCGGCACAGCCGCCGCCTTACTTCGGGTTCTTCTTATTTCCCATTCTGAAATGACCTTCCTGTCTCTACATTATGAATCTCTGGCTCACCTCACTTCTGCTAACAAAGACTAAAACACAAATCTGTTCTCAACGGTGCTTAAATACTTCACCAAGTCCCCAGCATCTAAATCAGGGCGACGAGCTTTCTCTGTGAGGGGTTAGGCAGTAGATACCCTAAGGTTTGAGGACTTTAGGGTCTCTTCGCCACTCTCCAAGCTGCTAAGACAATGTGCAATGAACAAATCTGCCTGATTCCAATAAAACTTTAGATGACAAATGGTGGGCCATATTTAGCCCCCAGCCGTAGTTTACTGACCCCAGATCAAATGATAAAGCCTACTTTTGATTACATTTACCTTTGTCTCATATTCCACTCTCCCGCGCTCAATTCATCTGCATTTGATTCTGAGATTCCCAGCTCATTTACACAGATGGAGACTTCCTTGCTTTTGCAAACATGATCTTCTTTACTCTTTTTGAAAGAACTTTTACTTCCTTATCCAATGATATACGCTTATTCATCCTTAAAACTGAGATTTGGGGGCAATTCCTTTGCGAAGCGCCCTGCTGGTCCCTCACCCTGCTTGCCCTCCCCCTTGCCCTCCCCCTTGCCCTCCCCCTTACCCTCCCACTTGCCTGAGTGTATGTACCACACCGCACTGCGGTTGCTCCCTCTTATGCAGGAATGTCATGCTGGACTATGAGCTACTTTAACATGGGGTCCTGGCAGTAAGTCCTTAATAATCTTTGAAGAATCTAATAGACTTTTGTATGAGAGTGGGTGTTTGGAAAACTCTCTTAGTTAGTGGACTTTGGGGGCTGAGTAGTATAGACTAAAGACTTCTGCAGAAGCAGAGGATGTATTAAGCATACAGTTTTCACGAGAGCCTATTTGATTGGGTTTTTGGGCAAAGGAGAGCTTTAAGCACAGAGATACAGGGACAGCACATTAATATTCAGAGAAGGTGGTCAATGGTCCTGAACCGTTCAGGCATTCCAGATGTTAGGACTAAGAAAGCTTACGTAGTTCTATGTTAAATGGTTTTTTGTTTGTTTGTTTGTTTGTTTGCTTGCTTGTTTTCATTTTGAATTTAGGTGGAAAAAGGAATGTGAAGTTAGAAATATGAAGAAAAGAAGCATCAGCTCTTTTATTTTCTTTATTCTTGCTTTTATTAGCTAGTTTATGTTTTATGTTTCTGGCAAAATGTATCTGAGGTGGTTTTGCTGAGAGTTTAATAAAGTGAAATAGCCGATGTTGAATAGATCTTGTTGACCTGAGTCATCAGGAGAGAGCCCTGCCAACCACCATTTTCAGCAAGATTACCTTAAATTGCTAACACAGTATTTCCACTGTCTTAAAATTACAGAAAATAAGAGAAAGTCTGCATAATCCAATCATACAAGACAAAAGGTCATTATAGCATGTAGGAAACAGTTTTCTCATGACTGATGAAAAGATGAACACACGTAGCCATGAGAATGTAAACTCATTTGATACATCTTTCATTTTTTACACATTTGCTGAGTACAAACCTTTTTTGTTTTTCCCTCTTTCCCGTTTTCTGTGCTATTTTCGTCCCTTTGAGAGAATCTCACCATTAGGGGTCCCTGGTAATATGGTGATAATAAAGGCAGAGACTCAAACTGAAAACCTGCTTTAACTACCCGTGCAACTATTTTCGATCCCCACTAGTGTCTAACCCCACTTGAAACATCTGAATTGAGCAATGACAAGATTTGTGAAACAGATACTTAAGTGGAAGGCTCTGGAAAAGAAAGAACTAAAGAAACGGTAGAACACGTTATATGGGACCATCAATTTCTTTAGCACCCCTTTCTGTTTAATTAGGGCCTGTAGAAAAAAACACTACTATGCATTGATCTCTCCTTTTCCCACGCAGACATACTCAATATTTCTGAAGAACACGTCAAAACTGGCATGCACTGACAAAATCACCCGGGCCTGATGAAAAGATAAAACATGTAGAAATGAGAAACATTCCAAGGGACAGACACCTCACATCCCCTGACATGATCATTGTGCATCCTGTGTGTAACAAAACATCCCCTAAATATGTAAAACAATATGTTAATAAAGCATGAAATTGATCATTGTTATGCCTGTTTTCCTAAGCCTAGGACAGCACCTGGAACATGGCAGGACAATACTGTATTTTACATTTATAATGTAATATATATGTATTTACATATGATTGTACGTGTAAAGTAATATACTTCTACATTTCTGTCATTTTCAACCTCAGATCCTGCTTTCGATCTGCAGGAATGCACCTGAAGCTCAGATTGCTGCAGATTGCGGCCTCAGTATGTTCAATTTGAACTGGGCGTTAGGTAGCATTTAAGCTTTTTCGAAAAATGGAGGCCAGCACTGATTCCATGTTTTATGCTGATGAACACACAGTTCTTTCCAAAGGCGGAGATTTCACAAGATGATTTCAATAAGGCATGATGTTGATTGGAGTGGGTTGAATTGTGAAAAACACTAATCTTTGGTGACTTAATCAGGACGAGAAGTGTAAAGAAGCATTACTTGGTGTGGGATACAGACTGGGACTCAGCAGTTATTCAGGTAAAGGAGAGAGGTGAAGACGGGGGAGAAAGCAGGGAAGGCAAAATGTCAGCGGCATGCCTGTCAGTATGTTTTGAAGTAGAAGTTAAATGTCATATATATGATTATGAATGAGTCTTTTGATGAGAGATTCTTTGTAATCTCTAATTACTATATAATCTCTTTGATATGATTCTTTGTAAGTTGCACTTGTGGGTCATCGTTCATAACTGTTACTTTTCAAAAAAATGTCCGAAACATTCACCTCCTATACTGCCACACTTTTTATTCTTATGTTACTTTTCTTTAATAGTTTTTACATTTATTTGATATGAAAAGTATTTTACTTTAAATTTCCTGTAAGGAAGGGCGCATATTAAAAATATTGCATAATTATTGTTTGAATTGGAAGACCAAAACAAAGGTTGTATAATGAAAATGTAAGGAATCTCCTGCCACACTCATTGCATTTCTGAAGTGTTGGGCTTGATATGGATCCATCCACCTTGCTGCTTGTTCACACACAAACTTAATAGAAACATAATCACAAAGTGGGCAATATTTTTAAGTGACTCTAGGGCACAGAAACAGTCATAATTGTTCTATGAATGGCCCCCCCTTCTGCGGAATTTTCAAGTATTTATATATGTTTAAAAGCTAATCATTTAAAAATCCATAAAAATTTTTACAATACAGTGATTACCCACTATACTGTATGTATATATTAATATTTTCCCTATTTTATAATATTATTCAAAGTCCCCTATCCATCCCATCCACTCCCTTTTCAGAGGAAAGCATTTTCATGCATTTTTGTGTGTGGTTTTTCACTATGATTTATATATTTTTATGTTCAGAAATAAAATTTACATAAAAGGCAACATACTATACGTATCATTCTTTTTGTTTTTTATTTTAGCACCATGTTGTTAAGCATAGAACTAGTATAGCATTGTCTCTTGTGAATATACTAGGATGTATCATCTGTTCTCATATGGATGCACTGCGAGGTGGTTGGCAGCGTTTCCCTATTTCAGTGAGCATCACTGCAGCCGTCTTCTGGAACATGTGCAAGAGCTGCTGCAGAGGCATGTACTCTGCGTGCATCCACAGTCAGGGCATCACTGCAGCCATCTTCTGGAACATGCGTAAGAGCTGCTGCAGAGGCATGTACTCTGCGTGCATCCACAGTCAGGCAGCAATGGCATCGCATGGGAGCTTGCTGGAAATGAGGAATATTAGACCTCATCCCAGGCCTCCTGAACCAGACTCTGCGTTTTAACAAGATCTCCAGTGATTCGTATGCCCAATAAAATGTAAAAATATTGCTTTAGAAGGTATACCAGAAAGCAAAATCACTAGGTCTTGGGAAATAAATGCTCTCAACTTCACTGTATATCATCAAATATTTTTCCTAAGTGGCTGTTACCACATATAGCCCTGCCAGCAATGTATGAGAGTTTGTGATTTCCTCCATTTTGGCCACAAATCGTTACCAACAGAATTTTTGCATTTTGCCCCTCTGGTTGGTGTGAAATAGTCCCTCATTGCAATTTTAATTGCATTTTCCTTATTACTAGTAAAATTACTCCGCAAAGATCTCTTACTTCTGCATCTTCAATGCTTCCCTTCTCTGCGATAACATAAACACTCTTTAATTTTTCCAAATTAAACAAACTTAACCCAACAAACAGACAAACAAATGCTACTTCACTTAATTTTTCCAGCTAAAACTTATTTCTCTGACCTCTTTGTGGCAAAATTCTCTGGAAAAGTTTTTTGCATCAATGTGTTTCAAATTCCTCTGCATCGTTTGCTGCCGTTTACTCAAAAAAAGCTTCGCTTTTACTAGTACATAATACTTTCACATTTCTAAATCCAGTGATTAATGTCCACATCTTAAAATACTTGCTATTTCAGCAATATTTGGCACAGAAAGTCTCTTTCTTCCGCATGGAGCACTCCCTCACTCAGCTTCCGTGACACTAATCCCAGTGTGTCTCCTTCACTGACCACTTTTCCTTGGACTATTTGCTGGCTCCTTATCAGTTTTCTGACACTTGGAGTTTCACAGATTCTGTCCTTGGGTCTCTCTCTTCTTGCTCTAAATTTAAGTGGCCAGATTAAATCTCATGCTTTAGCCAGCATCTCCGAGCACATTATAACTCACACTGTACCTCCAGTTTGATTCTCTCTCATAAATTCTAAATTTTGATATCCAACTGCCTGTGTAAACTCTACAGTGACATTATCTGTATCTGTCTCAGATTTAACATATCCACAATTAACATCCTTACTCCTCCAACCTCAGTTCCAAAATCTCTTCTGCTTTCTTTTCTATTTCAACAAGTGTCTAATTTTTTTTCCATCTTCTCTGTGAACCTTAAATGATTCCAAATGGAAGAAGGGCCAACAGGTGACTTATAATATCTAGTACTGGCAACAGCTTTAATTGACAGGAAGATGTAGTAAAATGATTTTTACTCATTTATTCATCAAATATGTGAGCAACTTTTTAAAATAAAAGTTGCTATCTTGACACTGAAACTACACGGACTAACAATGTTTACCCGCAACGAGCTCTCGGTAAACTGTAAGAGACAGGTAAACCAATGCCCACCATACGCCATGCGGTCCTAAAGGAGAGTGAAGTGATACAGTGGATACAAACTGAGTGGTTAGAGAAATATGACCGGAGGAGGAGACATTTGAAATGAAACTTAAATATTAGTAGGAGTTATCCAGCAGGGAAAGAAGTAAACATGATCATTCATTCTAGGGTGGTAGAGGTAAGCACCTGTTTTCAGCAAGAAGGAACTGTTTGTATGAATGTGCAGACCCTAAAGAACATAGCATATTTAGCAAATTATAATTATATTGGAATGTTTGGGCTAAAGTATAGGTGTTAGGGTGTGGCAACAGAGAGACTAAAAGACCTAGTCAGGGAAAGCGTGGGATGGCTGACTAGAGTAGCCTGGCACTTATCCCACCCCACTAAAAAGGAAGTAAAGCAATGAATAAATAATTACCTTTTGATTGGCGTGCCTGAGGAAGTAGGCTGGGGAGCCCCAGGAATGGGGCAAAGCCTCTGAGGAGCACGGAAACCCAGGATGACACCTTAGGGAGAAGAGCAAAGGACCATAACTGCCACACGCTCTCTCTTTCCAAAATCACCTTGGAGACAGTAGGTCCTTTTTCCTAAGAAGAAAAGGTAAGCTGGGGACCCCCAGCAGAGTCCCCATTACTACCACAGATGCCTGCAGTTCTTGTCACGGGAGAGGATCACAAACCTTAGAGGCCTTGAATTCAATTTGGAGAGTTGTCTAGAGTTCATTCAGCTGCAGTGTCTCAGAATAGGACCCCACATTGTGTAACCCTCACCACACTTTACCTAAGCTGCTATACTCAGGGCATCATCTTGAAACTGCTAGATAGGTACCCTGCCTTGGGGGCCAGTGGCCACTTCCTCTCCCCATCCCCGAAGCTCTGCCTTTATTCCACCACATTCACATGGATGGCTGCAGCACAACAGCTTTGGCTGCTCAGAGCTTAGGCCCAGTGCACAGTCCATATCTGGACCCACATCATATCCCAACCTTTGGGAAAGAGGCAGACCTGCACAGTGGAAGCCAACACAGAGCCATTTGCCCTGCTGAATTCATACGCACTGTGTCCAACAGCTGGCCTGGCAGAGGCCCTCACCCCCTGGAAAGTCTGCCATACAGTTGCCCATCCCACTGTGCCCTTGCACCCAAAGCCCAACAACCAGACCAGTAGCTCCACCCTCAGCAAAACTAAGCTGCCAACATATTAATAGAAAGCTTAGCAACATAGAAAACCTTCCAACCACAGAGACAAGCAACAAAATAGAAAGGAACAAAGGATCTACACAACAAGCAGAAAACAGCAAAATTGTAGGAGTGAGCCATCAATAATAACCTTGAATATAAATGGATTAAATTATCCAATTACAAAATATAGACTGGCTGAATGGATTAAAAAAACAAACAGAAAAGAAGACCCACCTATATGCTGCCTACAAGATACTCAACTCACCACCCTTAAAGACAAACATAGACTGAAAGTAACAAAAAATGAGAAATGGGCCAGGCACAGTGGCTCACACCTATAATCTCAGCACTGTGGGAGGCCAAGGTGGGTGGATCACTTGAGGTCAGGAGTTTGAGACCAGCCTGGCCAACATAGTGAAATCCCATCTCTACTAAAAATGCAAAAAATTAGTGGTGGGTGCCTGTAATCCCAGCTACCCAGGAGGCTGAGGCAGGAGAATTGCTTGAACCCATAAAATGTAGGTTGCAGTGAGCTGAGATCATACCATTGCACTTGAGTCTGGGCAACAAGAGTGAAACTCTGTCAAGAAAGAAAGAAAGAATGTAAAAAAGGAGAAAGAAAGAAAGAAAGAAGAAAGAAAGAAAGAAAGAGAAGGAAAGGAAGGAAAGAAAGGAAAGAAAGAAAGGAAAGAAAGGAAGGAAGGAACGAAGGAAGATGATATTCCATGTAAATGAAAAAACAGAAGCAGGAGTAGCCATACTTAAATAACATAAAATAGACTACAAGTCAAAAACTATACAAAGAGACAAAGAAAATAATTATGTCATGATAAAGGAGTCAATTTAAAAGCAGGATGTAACAATTGTTAGTATATATGAGTCCAACACCAGAGCACCCAAATATATAAAGTAAAGAATATTAAATCTGAAGGAAGAGATAGACTGCAATACAACAGTAGTAGAAGACTTCAGCATTCCATTTTCAACATTGAAGAGATTATCTAAACAGAAAATCAACAATTAAACATTTTACTTAAACTCCACCATAGACCAAATAGACCTAATTGATATTTACAGACCATTCCATAAAACAGCTACCAAATACACATTCTTCCTAAATGCACAAGGAATCTTCTCCAGGATAGACCAAATCTTAGATCATAAAACCAAGTCAAAACAAATTTAAGAAGAGAGACATCATATCAAGCATCTTTTCTGACCACAATGATATGAATCTAGAAATAAACATGATTATCAAAAATTTGGAAAAGTTGCAAATACATGAATATTAAACAACATGCTCCTAAATAACCAATGAATCAATAAAAAAGTTAAAAAAGAATTTAAAAATTCCTTAAAACAATGAGAATAGGAACACATTACAAGAAAATCTATGAAACAGAGCAAAAGCAATTCTGAAAGGGAAGTTTATAGTAATAAAAGCCTAGATCCATCAAAAAGAGATACTTCTAATAAGCAATTTAATGATGCTCCTTAAGGGATTAAAATACAGAACAAGAAAAAAACAAAACCCCACATGTGTAGAGGGAAAGAAATAATATAGCTCAAAGCAGAAATAAATTTTAAAAAATGATTTAAAAAGTAATTGAAAAGATCAACAAAACAAAGTTTTCTACCCCAAAAGGTAAACACAATTGAAAATCTAAGCTTTTATTTGTTGTGACACTTATTATTACTAATTCAATTTTTTTTTACTTGTTATTAGTCTGTCCGGATTTTCTATTTCTTCATAATGTAATCTTGGTTTAGGCTAGACTAAGGAAAAAAGAGAAAAGATTCAAATAAATAAATTAGAGGTGGAAAATGAGACATTACCACTAGTACCACAGAAATACAAAAGATCATCAGATAGTATTATGAACAACGACACACTAACAAACTGAAAAACCTAGAGAAAGAGGATAAATTCTTGGACACATACAATATACCAAGATAAAATTAAGAAGAAATAGCAAGTCTGGACACTCCAATAACAAGTGAAAAAAGAATTAGTCATATAAAGTGTCCTAACAAATAAAAGCCCAGGATCTGATGGCTTCACTGAAAACTTTTACGAAATATTTTAAAAATTAATACTACTTCTTCAAAAACAATCCAGAAAACTTAAGAGATTACTTCCAAACACATTTTTCAAGCCTTCTGATACCAAAACCAGACAAGGATAATACAACAACAAAGAGGAAAACTACAGGTCAATATCCCTTATTAACATATATGCAAAAATTCTCAACCTAATACTATCAATAATCATATTCAACAACAAATTTAAAAGATCATTCATTATGATCAAGTATTCATGCAGGGATGCAAGGATAATTCAACACACTTAAGTCAATAAGTGATATAAATCACATGAACAGAAAGAAAGGCAAAAACCATATGATTGTTTCAATAGGTGCAGAAAAGCCTTGGGCAAAATTCAACATTTCTCCATGATAAAAAAAAAAACCCTCAAAAAGTTATGTATAGATAGTATGTATTTCAACACAATAAAGAACATATAATATGACAAGCTCACAGCTAACATCATACTAAATGGGAAAAAGCTGAAAGTAGTTTTCTATTTTACTATCCAAAAAATCAAGAAAACAATTTTATTTACAATTGCCCCCAAAAATAAGATACCTAGAAATAAACTTAACCAATAATCAACTCAAAATGGATTAAATACTTAAATGTAAAACCTGAAACTATAGAACCACCAGAAGAAAATATACGGGAAATGCCTGACAACATTGGGATAGGCAAAGAGCTTTTACATAAGACCTCAAAAACACAGACAACAAAAGCAAAAATAGACAAATGAGATTCCAACAAATTAATAAGATTTTTCACAGCAAAAGTAATAATTAACAGAGTGTAGAGACAACCTACAGAATGGAAAAAATACTTGAAAACTATGCATCTGACAAGCTGTTAATATCCAGAACATATAAAAAACTTAAACAACTCAGCACCAAAACAAACCAGAAACAAAATTTAAAAGTAGGAAAAGATCTTAATAGACATTTTTTAAAAAAAAGACATACAAATGGCCAACAAAATATGAAAAATGCAAATACTCAACATTACTAATTAGCACAAAAAAGTAAATTGAAACCCTAATGAGATACTTCCTCACTCTAATTAGAATGACTATTATCAAGAGGCAGAAGAAAACAAGTGTTGAGGAGGATGTGGAGAAAAGGGAAACCCTCATACACTATTTGAAGTGTAAATTAGTACAGCTATTACGAAAAACAATATACAATTTTCTCAAAAAATTAAAAATAGAACTGCTATGGGATTTAGCACTCACTGCTGGGTGTATGTTTAACATAAATTAAATCAGTACATCAAGAGATATCTGCACTTTCATGTTTACTGCAGCATAATTCACAGAGCCAAGACTTGGAATTAACCTAAATGCTGCAAAAGAGATGAATGGATGAAGAAAAGGTAGTTTATCTATACAATGTAATACTATTCAGCTGTAAAAAAAGAATAATAGTCTTTCATTTGAGACAAAATGGATGAACCTAGAGACATTGTGTTAAGTAAAATAAGCGAGGCACAAAATGGTGAATACCACATGATCTCACTAATATATAGAATTTAAGAAAAAAGTTAATTTTATAGAAGTAGAAGTAGAGAGTATAACAGGTAATTATCAGTACCTGAAAAGGAAACAGTGAAAGGAAGGATGGGGAGAGGTTGGTTAAGGGAAACAATGTTAGAATTAGATGGGAAGAGTAAGTTCTGGTGTTCAAGTGCAAAGTGGGATTACTGTGGTTAAAAATAAGACAATATATATTACAAAATAACTAAAGAGAGGTTTTCAAATGTTCTCACCACAAAAAAATGGATAAATGAATAAAAGTGTGGATCTACTAACTACTGTGGTGTAATCATTGTATATGTGTATGGAAATAACAAGTTGTAACTGCTGTGGTTTGAACGTTTTCCTCTCCAAAAATCACGCTGAAATTTAATCCCTAATTTAATATGGCAGTATTGAGAAGTGGAACATTTAAGAGGTTATTACATCATTAGGATTCTGCCCTTATAAATGAATCATCTTATTATCAATTAATCATTAATCCATGAATGAGTTAATAGATTAATTGGTTATTCTTGGGGAGAAAACTGGTGGCTTTATAAGAAGAAGAAAAGAGACTTGAGCCAGTACACCCAGCCTCCTCACCATGTGATGCTCTGTGCTGCCTGGGGACTCTGCAGAGTATTCCCACCAGCAAGAAGGCCCTCACCAGATGCAGCCCCTTGACCTTGAACTTCTCAGACTCTATAATTGTAAGAAATAAATTCTGTTTCTAAAAAATAAATTACTGTTTTAGATATTCAGTTATAAGCAACAGAAAATAAATTAAAATAAGCCCCAAAATATGTACAATTATAATGTATTAATTAATAAAAAATTTTTAAAAAAGCTAAGTGCCACTCAGCATGTATATTAAAAGATAATTCTTTTTTCTTCCAACTTTTAGTCTAGATTAGATTCATGGGGTCCATCGGTAAATTTGTTACCTGGGTAAACTGTGTTTTGCTGAGGTTTGGAGTATGAATCCCATCACCATCACCCAGGTACTGAGCATAGTACCCCAAAGTTAGTTTTTCAACACTTCCCCCCTTCCTCCCTTACCCCTTAGTAATCACCAGTATCTACTGCTGCCATCTTTATGTCCATGAGTACCCAATGTTTAGCTCTCACTTATAAATTAGAACATGCAGTATTTGGTTTTTCTGTTCCTGCATTAATTCACTTAGGATAACAGCCTTCATCACATCCATGCTGCCACAAAGGGTATAATTTTATTTTTTATGGCTGAGAAACATTCTATGGTGTATATATATCGCATTCTTTTTATCCAATCTGCCATTGATGGGCACATAGGTTCATTCCATGTCTTTGATATTGTGAGTAGTGCTGCCATGAACGTGCAAGTACATGTGTCTTTTTGGTAGAATGACTTCTTTTCTTTTGAATGTGTTCCCAGTAATGGGATTGCTGGGTCCAATGGTAGTTCCAAGTTCTTTGAGAAATCTCCAAACTGCCCTCCACAGTGCTTGAACTAACTTCTATTCCCACCAACAGTGTACAAGCACGCCCTTTTCTCTGTAGCTTCGCCAGTATCTGTTATTTTTTTACTTTAGGCATTCTGATTGGTGTTGGATGGTATGTCATTGCGATTTTCATTTCTATTTCTCTGATGATAAGTCATGTAGAACATTTTTTCTTAGGTTTGTTGGCCACTCATATATGTCTTCTTTTGAGAAGTATCCGTTCATGTCTTTTGCCCATTTTTATTAGGGTTGTTTTCTGCTTGTTTTGTTGTTAACTTCCTTGTAGATTCTGGATATTAGACCTTTATGTAATTAAACATACATAGTTTGTGAATGTGTTCTCCCATTTTGTAGGTTGTCTGTTTGTTCTGTTAATAGTTTCTTTTTCTGTGCAAAAGCACTTTAGTTTAATTATGCCCCACTTGTCAATTTTTTGCTAATAGTGTTGCAATTGTTTTTTAGGACTTAGTCATACATTCTTTCCCAAGGCCGATGTCAGGAATGGAGCTTTCCGCGTTTTCTTCTAGTATTTTTATAGATTGAAGTCTTACATTGAAATCTTTATCCATCTTCAGTTAATTGTTGTATATGGTGACAAGTAGGGGTCCAGTTTCATTATTCTGTGTAGCATAAGCCAACTATTCCAGCAACATTTATTCAATATGAACTCTTTTTCCTCATTGCTTACTTTTGTAGACTATAAAAAATCAGATGGCTGTAGGTGTATGGTTTTATTTATGGGTTCTCTATTCAGTTTATTTGGTCTATGTTTCTGTTTTTGTACCAGTACCACGTTGTTTTGGTTACTGTAGCCTTCAGTATAGTTTGAAGTCGAGTCACATTATGCCTCCAGCTTTGTTCATTTTGCCTAGAATTGCTTTGGCTATTTGGAATCTTTTTTTGTTCTATATGAATTTTAGAATAATTTTTCTAGTCCTGCGAAAAAGTGTGTTGGTAGTTTGATAGAAATAGCATCAAATCTGTAAATTGCTTTGGGCAGTATGGCCATTTTAATGATATTGATTCTTCCATGAGCTTGAAATGTTTTTTATTTGTTTTTGTGATCCATAATTGCTTTTAGCAGTGTTTTGTAGTTCTCTTTGTAGAGCTCTTTCATCTCCTTGTTTAGATGTGTTCCTAGGTGTTTTAATTTTTTGTTGCTATTGTAAATGAGATAACAATCTTGATTTGTCTCTTAGCTTGAATGTTATTGGTGTATAGTAATGCTACTGATTTCTGTACATTGATCTTGTATTCTGAAACTTTACTGAAATCATTTATCCGTTCCAGGAGCCTTTGCGTAGAGTCTTTACAGTTTTCTATGTGTGGAATCACGTTGTCCATAAAGAGAGATAGCTTGACTTCTTCTTTCCCTATTTGGATGCCCTTTATTTCTTTATCTTGCCAGATTGTTCTGGCTAGCACTTCCAGTACTATGTTAAACAAGAGTGATGAGAGTGAGCATCCTTGCCTTGTACCAATTCTCAAGGAAAATGCTCCCAGCTTTTGCCAATTCAACATGATGTTGACTGTGCGTTTGTCATAGATGGCTCTTATTATTTTGATGTATATTACTTCAATGCCTAGTTTCTTGAGGGTTTTTGTGATGAAGGGATATTGGATTTTGTTGAAAGCTTTTTTCATGTCAATTGAGATGATCATACGGTTTTTGTTTTTAATTGTTTATATGGCAAATCGCATTTATTAATTTGTGTATGTTTAATTTCTAAAATAAAGAAAAAAAGGCCTAGTGAGGGATCAAGTCATGAAGGACTCTTTACACCAAGCTAAGAGTCTACCAATTTTCTGAAAGTGAGCCAATAAGGATGTTATTCAAGGAAGTGGCAGGATAAAGTTTGCATGTAGAAACATGTCATTGGTTAAAAGCAGAATCAACAGAAATGGATATTTCTTCCCTTGAAAATAAGAGACAAGAATATTTTGATGTTAATGAGTTGAAATTAGTACTGATGGGAGCATTGCAAAAGAGATTAAAAATTTAGAATGATATTCCAGTAGTTGGTATGGAGGGTGAAGGGCACAAATGGCATCAGGATTAAGTTTGGGCCAAATGGGCAATCTGAAGGCAGTCCCAAACTGACGGATATGTAGATTCCTGTTTCTCTGCAAAGAGCCAGCCATCATCTGCGTGATTATATGGGCTCCAGGATAAATCATCTAGGCTGCCAGGGATAGACTTTTGTGTGCTAAAGCTAACTTACAGGAGCCATTGTTCTTTAGAAGTGTCTGAAGTTGTTCAATTCAATTATTTTCAGATTTAATATTATATAAAAAATCATATCTTAGGTAGTATCATGATTATATAAACACATTTTAGAAATTCACATTAGCAACAAAAACAAATATTCCTCAGTGACTGGGAAAAGCTTAAATCACATGATGAGGTCTAGATTCTAGGACACACAATGTGGCTATAAAACTGTGGAAGTGGTCTTCATAACATTCTCACATCAAAAATACCAAAAATGTTAATGGATAATATTGTGGTTTAGCAATATAAGTCACTGTTTTCTTCTTCCAACTTTTCTATTTTTTCCGAAGTTTAAATAATAAGCATATATTTACCTAAATATAAATAATGTATATACATATATATGAAATAGAAAGCTTGTGTTTCTTTAAATACACACCTATTGTGATTCTGAATAAAAGATCAAGAAAGTAGAGATAATTTTTATAGGAACAAGGAGAGTTTGGAGTGAGTTTTGGGTTTTCCTATCTTGGTCAGAGTAAACTTGAGAAAATGACTTTTCTTTCTTCTTTATAATTGTAAATTTACTATAATAATGTTAGTAGAAACAAAAGAAGGAAAATAATCCAAGAAGATATTAAGAAATGGTTAAGAATGATATTACAATTTCAAATTGGTCAGTTGAAATGATGATAAAAATAGTAATAACCAAAACAAATTAAATTACAGCTGACATTAACTGAGCCTTATTATGTTCCAGGTAATATTCAGGTCCCTTACAGTAACCAGCTTATTGATTGGTATATAATTATATATATATATATGTATGTGTGTGTGTATATATATGTATATATATAATGAAATTAAGATAATAAATTAAGGGCATGTTTTAGGAGCCCAGGTAGAAGGCTCACAAAAATTCATCATTATTTCAAACTCATTATTTCTAAAACTCACTGTCTTCTCTCTCAAACATGCTTTCTTTTATATTTACTCTCTTTTAATAGTGACTTCATTATTTTCCTCTTTTTTCACCCATAACTTAGAGTTATTTTTGACCTCTCTCCTTTGTTTCACTTTTAGCATCTAATTCATTTAATCAATCTACTAGTCTATTAATTTTACCTTTGCAAGATTCACCCTTGCAAATTACAATTAAAATTTAAAGAGCAATGCAGATGGTGTTCTCAAATACTGTCTTAAATCTGAGAGAGGAAGTAGAAAACAGGAACAAAGTAATTTCTGGAGAGAACAGCATTACACATACTTACCTCTTCTTAATATTTCTACCTAAGGAAGATTGCAGATTTTATTTAATTTTTTTGAAAAGAAGAAATAAATCTGTGCTCATATAGATTGTGATTTAAGTTGTCCAAGGTCACATAACTCCTGAGTCACAGATTGAAGAGTCACTCCAGGGTATATGTAATCCCTGCTGAATAGTGTAGACTCACCAATATTCTAGACTGTCAAATTATTGACTGTATAATGTGCAATTAGTTTCATTGATTTGTCTTAAAGTGCTAATTCAATAATGTCACAATCCATTTTAAAAATAAAATGTTTTATAGTTATAAATTTTTATGAAAATGATTGATCTTTGTTAGACTAAGATTACCAGATAAAATATAAGACACTGTTAAATCTGAATTTCATATAAATAAGGCATAATTTTTTGGAATAGTATGTCCCATGTATTATTTGAGACATAATTGTACTAAAAACTTACTGATTGTTTATCTGAAACTCATGTAAAGTATGTCTCAAATATTGCATGCTTTTACTAAAAAATTACTTGTTTATCTGAAATATGAATTTAATTGGGTGTCCTGTGCTTTTATTTGCTAAATTGGGCACCCCTGTGCTAGGTACAAATATCCAGTTTTGTAGATGTGGCTTCAAGCAGGGGGCAGAATATACTAATTATCACTGTGTCATTATCATCATCATCATATGCTATATCCGTGAATTGTTGGTGTATTTTATTTAATCTTTACCCAACCATATGAGGTAGTTACCATTAATAGTTCTTTGACTGATGAGGAAAGTGAGACAAAATTATAGTCATATAAAAAATTACAAACATTGATTTAAAAATTATTCCATGTCTAATTTGATATATATTACATCATATTTGGATATTCACAGGCCAGAGATTTGGTTCCCACCCCTGAGAAAAATTCATTGAAAGTCCACATTTGAAATATCATTCACATATTGCCAACAGTATTGGCAATTTATGAAACAGAATTTGATCCAGAGAGAAAATTAGTAAGGAAACAGTAGACTTCAATTGTAATTTTGACCAAATGGACCTAACGGACATAAAAACTTGCCATCCAAGAGCAGCAGAATACACATTTTTATCTAGTACACATAGAATATTCTCCCGAAGTGGCCACATGTTAGGCCACAAAACAGGTCTTAAAAAATTTTAAAGTTTAAAATAATATCTAGTATAATTTTAGATCATAATGATATGAAATTGGAAATCAGTAGTAACACAAGCTTAAAAAATTCACCAATATGGGGAGATTAAACAACATGTCCACCGAACAACCAATGCATCAAGAATATGTGAAAAGGAAAATTTAAACATATCTGGAGACAAATGGTAATGGAAACAGTATCTCTAAACCTAAGAGATGTACAAAAGCAGCTCTAAGAGGGAAGTTTATAGCAATAAATGGTGACATCCAAAAAGGAGAAAAATTTCTAATAAACAACTTAATCATGCACCTCAAG
Source organism: Theropithecus gelada (assembly GCF_003255815.1). NCBI lineage: Eukaryota > Metazoa > Chordata > Mammalia > Primates > Cercopithecidae > Theropithecus > Theropithecus gelada. The sequence continues at coordinate 186,126,109 of NC_037672.1, read as the reverse complement.
GACCTAGGAAAGAACAAACTGAACCTAAAATTATCACAGAAGAAAAATTACAAAAACCAGAACAGAATTAAAACAAATAGGTACCATAAAAAACCTGAGTTGTTTGTTTAAAGAAAATTGACAAAATTGACAAACCAAATAAAAAAGTAAAAAATGAAGGTAAAGAAATTATAACAGACACGTCAGAGATGAAAAGGATCATAAGGGACTATTATGAACAAGCATATGCCAACAAATTGAATAACCTAAAATAAATGAATATAAATTCCTAGAAAAACACAACCTACCAAGATGGAGTCAAGAAAAATTAGAAAGCCTAAACAGAATGATAATAAATGAAGACAAAATCCTTCTGACAAGGAGATGCCCAGGACCAGATGGCATCAAGGTGAACTCTACCAGACCTTCCAAAAATAATTATAGAAATACTTTTAAACTCTTCCCAAAAAATAGAGATAGAGGAATTACTTTCACACACATTTTATGAGGCCAACATTACTTGATACCTAATCCAGACAAAGATATCACGAGGGAAAAAACAACCCCCCCAAAAAATTATAGGCCAATCTCTCTGAAAAATATTTACACAAAAATACTCAAATTTTAGCAAACCAAATTCTATAACACATCAAAAGGATTTCATATCATGACGAAGTGAGATTTATCCCTGACATAAAGACTAGTTTAACATATGCAAATGAATGTGATATATCACACTAAGAGAATGAAAGACTAAAAAGGAAAAGATCATCTCAGTCAATGCTGAAAAAGTATTCCACGAAGTTCAACATTTTTTCTTGATAAAAACTCTTAGCAGTTTAGGTATAAAAGAAAAGTTCCTCAACCTAATGAAGCCTATTTATGAAAAATCTCCAGCTAACATAATCAATTGGAAAAAACTGAAAGCTTTTCCACTAAGATGTGGTACAAGGTAAGGATGCCTACTATCACCATTTCTATTCCAGATAGCACTGGAAGATCTAGCAAGAGCACTCAGATGAGAAAAAAAGCATCCAAATTGGAAAGAAAGAAGTAAAATTTTCTATATTTGACAATGACATGATTCTATATGGAAAATAAAAGATGCCACATACAAAAAACTATTATAACTAATAAATGAATTTTGTAAACTTGTAGGATACAATGTCAATTCATATAAAATTAATATCATTTTTCTACACAAATCATGATCTAACTGAAAAACAAAACAAATTCCATTTATGATAGCATCCAAAAAAAAGACTTAAGTATAAATTTAACCAAGGCAATGAAAGATTTGTACACTAAAGGCTACAAAACAGGGATGAAAGAAATGGAAGAAGACATAAATAAATGGAAAGATAGTTCATATTTATGTATTGAAATAATCAATATTGTTAAAATGTTCATACAAACCAAAGCAACCTACAGATTCAATGGAATCCTTACAAAAATCTAAATAGCATTCCTCATAGAAATAGAAAAAATCAATTCTAAAATTTGTGTGGCAACGTAAATGACCTTGAATAGTTAAAACAATTCTAAGAAATAAAAACAAAGTTGGAGGCATCATACTCCTTGATTTTAAATTATACTGCAAAGCTATAGTAATCAAAAGAGTGTGATATTATTATAACAATAAATTTATAGACCAGGGGGACGCAATAAAGAGCCCAGAAAGAAATCTAAACATATACATTCGATTAGTTGTTTTTGTTTTTTTGGTTATTTGGTTTTTTTGAGACAGAGTTTCGCTCTTTCACCCAGGCTGGAATGCAGTGGCATGATCTCAGCTTACTGCAACCACCTGCCCTGGAGTTCAAGCGATTCTCACCTCTCAAGTAGCTGGGTTTACAGGCCCCCACCATTACGCCTGGCTAATTTTTGTATTTTTGGTAGAGATGGGATTTTGCCATGTTGGCCAGGCTGGTCTCGAACTCCTGACCTCAGGTGATCCAACCATCTTGGCCTACCAAAGTGATAGAATTACAGGCATGAGCCAACATGCCTGGCCCATTCAACTAATTTTTAACAAAGGCACTGAGAGAACACAAAACAGTGCTGGAAAAAAAAAGTGAATTGCCACACGCAAAAGAACGAAATTGAACTCTTGTCTCAAACTATACACAAAAATAAACTCGAAATGGATGAGAGATCTAAATGTAAAACCAAAAGCTATAAAACTTGTGGAAGAGAATATACCATTGACTTTGGCAATGATTTTTTTGGATATCACACCAAAATCTCAGGCCACGAAAGCAAAATAAATTATATAAATGTTACTCCTCAAATTGTAAAACTTCCATATAGCACAGGAAACAATCAACAAAATGAAATGGCAGCCCCTAGATTGGGAAGAAATATTTGCAAATCACACACTTAATAAAGGACTAACACGTAATATTTATAAAGAATTCATACAATTTATTAGTAGAAAAATAAATGACCCCATTAAAAATGAGCAAAATATGTTAATAGATACTTCTTCAAAGAAGACATAAAAAATGTTAACAGGTGTATGAAAAGGCATTCAACATCATTAATCATCAGAGAAATGCAAATCCAAACCACTGTCAGGTATCACTTCACACTTGTTAGTTGGCAATTACTAAAAAGTTGAAAGATAACAAGTGTTGGTGAGGGTGTAAAGAAAACAGTCAATAGACACTTCAGAAATAGAAAGGATCATAAGGGACTACTATGAACGGAACCCTTGTACACTATTGATAGGAATGCAGATTGGTACAGCCATTTTGGAAAACAGTACGTAGGTTTTTAAATAAATTAAAATAGCACAGCTGTACGACTCAGTAATCCTTCTTCTGAGCATATACCCAAAGGAGATGAAATCATCATTTCAAAAAGATATCTGCAATCCCACATTAATTGCAACAGTGTTCACAATAGCCAAGATATGGAAATAAACTTAGTGTTTGTTGGTGGACCATTGAATAAATAAACTGCTGAATTTATATACAAAGGAATACTATTCAGTACTAAAAAAATAACAAGATCTTGGTGTTTGCCACAGGCTAGATGAGGCTGGAGGATACTATGCTAAGTGAAATAAGCCAGACACAGAAAGAAAAATATTACATGATTTTGCTTATATGTGAAATCTAAAAACAAAACAAAAATTCAAATATATGGAGGTATGTTTGGTGCAGACACAACACAGATTAGTAGGAGAAACATATACAAATTTTAACAGTAATTTTGGCATGCACACGGAAACCTAGAATTTCTGTCAAATGATAACTCTGCATCTAGTTGTTTGAGAAACTATAAGACTGTTTTTCCCAAGGTGAATGGATGATTTTCTATTACCACCAGCATTACTGAGGGCTCCCATTTCTTGACATCTTCATCTTTTTAAATTGTTATCTTAATTTTTATTCTAGCCATCCTAGTGAGTATGACATGGTATCTAATTTTGGTTTGATCTGTATTTTTCTGATAACAGGCACAGAAAGATACATTTAACATGTTCTCACTTGGGAACTGAAAATTAAAATTATTGAACTCATGGAGATAGAGAGTAAAATGGTCATCAGCAGACACTGGGAAGAGTGGTAGGGGATGGGAAATGGGGATAGTTAATGAGTACAAAACCACAGGTGTTGAGCAAACATTTTTATGCACTTACTGGCCATTTATATACCTTATTTAAGGAAACATCATTCCAGATTCTTTGCCCAATTTTCATTTTTTTTACTATTGAGTTATAAGGGTTCTTCACATATTCTGTGTATAAGCCCCTTATGAGTATGACTTATTACTTTTTTCATTTTGCATGTAATCTTTTTTATTTTCCTGATTTTTTTAGCACAAAAGTTTTTAATTAATTTGAAGTTCAATTTATCAATTTCTCTCTTTTTATGCTGTGCTTTTGATGTCTCATCCAACAATTCTTTGCCAAATACAAGGTCATGAAGATTTTACTCCTATGTTTTCTTTCAAGAATGTTACAGTTTTGTTCTTACATCTAGGTCTTTGATCCATTTTGGGTTAATTTTTTATATAATATAAACCAGGTGATATGGTCTGGATGTGTATCTTTTCCAAATCTCATGTTGAAATGTAATCTCCAGTGTTGGAAGTGGGCCCCGTGAAAGGTATTTGGGTCCTGGTGGTGGATCCCTCTTGAATGGCTTTGGGCCTCTGCAGTAATGAATGAGTTCTTGCTCTGGGTTCATGTGAAATCTGCTTGTTTAAAAGAGTATGGCACATGCCTTCTCTCTGTCTCGCTCCCTCTCTTTTTATCTTTCTCACTGTGTGACACACCAGCTCCCGCTTTGCCATCCAACATGACTGTAAGCTTCCTGAGGGCCTCAACAGAAGCAGATACATGCACCATGCTTCTTGCTCAGCTTGCAGTACAGTCAGCCAAAATCCAGCACTTTTCTTTATAAATTACCCAGTCTCAGATATTTATTTACAGTAATGCAAAAATAGACCAACACAGAAAATTGGTACTGAGGAGGGGATATTGCTATAAAGATACTTCTGTGGTAAGTGAAAATGTGGAAGCAAAAACGTGGCTTTTGAACTGGATAATGGGCAGAGATTGGAGGAGTTTGAGGGCTTAGAAAAAGACAGAAAGATGAGGGAAGCTTTAGAACTTCTTAGAGATTGGTTAACACTTTTCCTATTTAGAAAGAAAGTGCAACGTGCTGCCAGCACTCATTTAATTTTACATAAACACACTCTGAGGCTGAAGCAAATCTGACTAATTTTCAACGTGAACGTAAAACACAAAAACTGTCCTTGAAGTTATTTCTAAACAGAACTAACACCAAAATCATCTGAATCATCAGAATCATCTCTTTTGGAAAAATGAAATTCATCACATAAATCTTTGGCAAACACCTGTTTGAGAACATTGTTAACATCAAGTGTAGAAATGCTACATTTTCTAGGATTTGACATTTTCAGCCATTGAGAATTACTATATTTTGTAAATGCAAATACCAGTACTAAAAACAGAAGGGTACAACAGAATAAAGATGAAGTCTTTTGTTTCCAAAGTCAATATTCTAGTGTGATGTGAAAATAGTAATAAAAGCGAAATTTTTGCGGCAAAGTTATCTTGGGGTTAATGCTACAGTCACAAGCGCCGCCAGTGAGTATTTTTGGGCAAATGGGAAAAGTTAAATGGTTGTAATCAAAATGTGGATAAAGTGTGAACAATGAAGGCCAGAATAATGTGGTGTCAGATAGAAATGAGGAACTTATTAGGAACTAGAGCAAAGCTCACCCGGGTTGTGCCCTGGCAAAGAACTTGTCTGCATTGTGTTCACGTGCTACAATCTGTGCAAGTTTCAGCTTATGAGTGATGACCTAGTTTGTCTGGAGGGAGAATTTCTAAGCAGCAAAGTGTTCAAGGCATGACCTGGCTGCTTTGAACAGCCTACACTCAGATGTGGGAGCAAAGAAATTACTTAAAGTTGGAACTTACATTTAAAAGGGAAGTAGAGTGTAGAAGTTTCAAAAATTGGGAGCTTGGCCCTGTGGTGGAGAAAGAATCCAAGCAGGCTGAGGAGCAACCACTTGCTCGAGAGATTTTCATGACTAAAAGGGAGCCAAGTGCTAATAGCCAAGCCAATAGGAAAAAGGTCTTGAGGGCATTTCAGAAGCCTTTGAGAAGCCCTTCCCATCGCAGGCTGAGGGGCCTCGGAGAAAAGAATGGTTTCAGGGGCTAGGTCCAGTGCTTCGGCCCTGCACATCCTCAGGAGGCTGCTTCCTGTACCCAGGCCACTCTGACTCCAGTCTCAGCTCAGAGAGTCCCAGGTACAGCTCAGGCTGCTGCTTTGGATCACACCAGCCACTGTAAGCCTGCACAACTTCCATGCAGTGCTCCGCCTGCAGGCGCACAGAGTGCGAGGGTGAAGGAAGGTTGGCGGCTTCCACCTAGATTTCGGAGAATGTAACAGAAAGCCTGGGTGCCCGGGCAGAAGCCTGCGACAGGGGAAGAGTCCCCACAGAGAGCCTCTACTAGGGCAGTGCCAAGAGGGAAGGTGAGGTTGGGGTCCTCATAGAGAGTCCCCACCAGGGCATTGCCTAGTGGATCTGTGGGAAGGGACCACCACCTTCCAGACCCCAGAATGATAGAACCACCGGCAGCAGAACCTCAGTGGAAAAGCTGCAGTCGCTTAACCCCAACCTGTGAGAGCAGCCATAGGGGCTGCACCCTGCAAAGCCACAAGGGTGAAGCTGCCCAAGGCATTGGAAGCACAACCTTTGCACCAGTGTGCCCAGGAAATGGGACACGGATTCAAGGGTTATGTTGGAGTTTAAGGTTTAATGTCCACTCTGCTGGGTTTCAGACTTGTGTGAGGCCTGTAGCCCCTTTCTTTTGGCCAATTTCATCCTTTTGGAATGGGAATGTGTACCCAATGCCTGCACCGCCATAGCATCTTGGAAGTAAATATCATGGTTTTTATTTTAGAGACTTATAGGTGAAAAGAGCCTGCCTGGGGTCTCAGAGGAGACTTTGGTCTTCTTAAATTGAGGTGATGTTGAAGTGAGTTAAGATTTGGGAGGACTGCTGGGAAGGCATGATTGTTTTGCAATGTGAGAAGGACTTGAGATTTGTAGGGTCGGGGCAGAATGATGTAGTTTGGATGTGTGACCCCCTCCAAATCTCACACTGAAATGTGATTCCTAATGTTGGAGGAAGGGCCGGGCAGGAGGTATTTGGGTCATGAGGGCAGATTCCTCATGAAAGGTTTGGTGTCCTCATGGTAAGAAGTGAGCTCTCACTCTGAGTTAATGCAAAATCTGGTTGTTCAAAAAAGTGTGACACTCTCTCTCACTCCCACTCCCTTCCCCTCTCTTGCCATGTGACACCAGCTCCCTCTCATCTTCTGCCATGAGTGTAGCTACTGGAAGCAGATGCCAGCACCACACTTCCTATACACCCTGCAGAAACTTGGGCCGAAATAAACCACTCTTATTTATAAATTACCCAGCCTCAGGTATTGCTTCCCAGCAACGCAATAATGGACTAACACAGCAGGAGTCCAGCTTCATTCTTTTGTATGTGGTTGTCCACTTGGCCCAGCACCGTTAGTTAAAAAGACTTTTTCCCACATTGAATGGTCTTGGAATCCTTGTTGAAAATAAGTTGACCGTAGAGGCCTGGTTTTAGTTAGGACTCTCAATTCGATTACATCGATCTCTGTGTTTATTGTTGTGCCGAGACAGCACTGTCTTGCTCACCATTTCTTTGCAGTAACTTTTGAAACTGGGAAATTTAAGTCTTCTGACGTAATTCTTCTTTTTCAGGTTTTGGCTATTTGGAGCCCCTCGCAATTTTATACAAATTTTAGAATAAGCTTACCAGTGAATACAAAGAAATCAGCTGGAAATCTGTTAGGGAATGCATTGAATCTGTACCTCAGTTTAGGGAATGCTTTCATTTTAGCAATATTAAATTAACAATATTATATATGGGTCTTTGGCCCTATAAACAGATATTTATCTATTTATGCTTTCTTTAATTTCTTTCAGAAATGTTTTATAGTTTTCAGAGTATAAGATTTTCAGTTATTTTGCTAAATGTATTCCTAAGTTATAAAATTCATTTGGAAGCTGTTGTGAATTTTATTTTATTTTATTTTTTGTGGATTGTTTATTGCAAGTGTCTACATATACAAATGATTTTGTACATTGATCTTATATCCTAACAATCTTGCTGTACTCATTTATATGGTCTAATAATGTTTTAGTGAATTCCTTAGGATTTTCTATATATAAGATCAAGTCATCTATGAAGAGATATAGCTTTACTTCCTTTCAAAGTGGATGAATTTCTTTCTTTTTCTTGTCTAACTGCCTTGGCTACAGCCTCCAGTGCAGGGTATAGAGTAAAGTGGTGACAAGAGTAAAAATTCTTCTCTTATTTTTTATCTTAGTGGGAAGACATCTAGGCTTTCATCATTCAGTATGATGTTAGCTGTGCAGATTATACTTTTAATCCCTCTTTTTACTAAATCTGTACTCATTATACATCAGCTTTGAATGATTGATTTTTCTTGTCACTATGGGTAGTATATTTTTGTTTCTTTTAATGTCTCATCATTTTTGTTTAGATATCAGACACTGTGAAATTTACCTTCTTTGGGTATTGGATAATTTCCTAATATATTCTTAAGCTTCGTTCTGAGACACAGTTGAACATAATATAATTCATTAGATCTTTATTTTCTGCTCTATTAGCTGATACTAATATACTTAGTCTAGAGCTATTTTTCCTCATTACCAGGGCAAGATCTGTTTGACTACCTTATCCAATGCCCAGTAAAATATAGTTTTCTAATATGGTTAGTGAGAATAGGCATTATGTCCACTCCTTTTTGTGCTTTGGTGCTTATTTCTGATGGTTTTCTAGGCCTTGTGTAATTTTACCATACACATGCATTTAAATAGTAAGCAACTGAATAGACAAGGGGCTCTTTCGAAGTTCTCCGAAGTCCTGCCTGTGCAGCTTTCTCCTTTCCAGTATTCTGTCCAGAAAACTCTGGCTCTCTTCACACTTCCAGTCTCCAGCTCAGTCTCTCTAGTTGTGGGAGACTACTGATCATCACCCACCTCTCCCTCACGGCACTCCCTGCTGGTCATGCCCACCGGGCAGCAAGCTAGGACAAGCACAGGGCTCATCCCACGTGTTTCTCATCTCTCATCCACTGTTCTTCGTTGCCTGATGCCCAATATTGTGAAAAAATGTTGTTTTGTATATTTTGTGTACTCTGTCAATTGACTCAGGCAGGAGGATAAATCTGGAAACTTTTTTGCTCCATCTTGGCCAGAAACAGATATTTTTTAATGCACATTAAGATTTGAGAATCATGATTATGTGAATCTGAGGCCACACAGCTTTGGTTTGTGTCCTGAGTCTGCCAGTTAATGGTACTCTTAAGCAAGTTATTTAACTAATTAGTGCCTCAGCTTTTGCATCTGTAAAACAAAATAATACCTATCTCATGAGTTTGTTGAGTTTTAGGTGAAAAGATGTCAGTGAAAAAGAACTATTATAATATTCTCTGTTTTTCTGTGTTGTTAAAATCTTAACAATAAGAGTTAATGCATACCTTAGACATCAATAGGCCATGTTGCCTATCCTTACACAATATGCAACTGGCAACAAAGCTCTCCTGGGAGGCTGTAGAATGTTGCTATAAAATAATGAGCAACATTAGATAACTTTATGTATAAATATTTATATAATGATATTAATAACAGCTTTTAATTATAGAATTAGGCAATGAAACTGAGTGTTTCATAATTTTAATTGTTTTGGCTCTATGTGTGTCAGTAATATAAAAAAACTTTGAGTTATGTAGCATTAGTGATGCTCAAGTGGGCACTGCATAAACATGAATCCTAAGAATTGCTTTGAATTCATTTAATTTCTTCAAAACAAAAAGTCATAAATAATTACATGAAAATATATTTATTTCTAATTATGCAAAGCTATAAAGCATAGTAAAGATTTTCTGTAAATGCCCACATTTAAAAAATAAATTATTATTTATTGAGATTTTTAAGGCAAAATTTGTTTTACTCATAAACTTGTAAAAACATCAGATTAGGGGCCAGAAAAAGCTATCTGAACATAATCTGATTTGTCATGTCTTATCTATTTTGATAAAACTTTTGAATTAATAGTGAGTTACTTCAATTCAAAAGCAATCCTGCATTTCACTAGATTTCGTCAGTAGTACCGTATAACTCCTATTTTTTGCTTTCTCAGCTGAAAAATTGGAACGTTAATAGTGACAGGTGCTAGGAGCGTGTGCTCATGACTTATAAACCACTGCGTATATCAAACAACAAAATGTTATAAAAATGAGATCGTCAGGTTTTATTTTCTGAGAAGCATGTATTGTCCTTCTGTCATCCTCAGGCGTTAACAAAACAATTGTATTAGCAAACAAATGCTCTTTTAATTGTGAAAGCAAGTCTTCTATTGAATAAAGATTTCTTAGAAATGTTTCAACAAACAAGGAACTCATGCAGGATTTACTGGAGAAAGTCTCTGGCTACCATTACCAATCCTAAAGTATTATTGTAGAAGAAGAAATGCAGTTCTTACATTTGTCTCTAAGTGAGATATGACCTGTTTTCCCACAAAAGCCATGTTCTTTTAATTTTATTCTTTGCATCCATATGCCATACTATTAGAAATATTTTCATGTTATTTGGTCAAATGCATAAAGTCAGGAACATTTATTTTTCACCACTTATTTGGACTATATACCTGATGAGATATTTGTTTCTTATAAGCTGGGAAACAGCATGACAGGGCTTGCTGTGAAATGATAGGTGAGTTGCCACCAGCCCGTGTGCGCAAAATGATGTCTGTGGCCCCTGTAGGAGTTGCTTAGTGGAGCAGATGAAAATATGGTCAAATGCAGGAAGGTGCTGGATCCTGGAGATGAAAATGCAGTCGGCTGTGTGACCTCTAGGCCTACATTAGGGGACCTGCTAGCTGGCTTTTTAGTCTGGGTTTCAGAATGTTTGTGGAGGGAATTCAGGGGAGGGAGTGAGAAAAAAAGTGGGTTTTGTGCTGTGTGTTCAATCACTGTAATAATTTACAAGAAATTTGATCCATTTCTACCTTTAGGGAGCGGGGAGGGATAGCATTAGGAGATATACCTAATGTAAATGACGAGTTAATGGGTACAGCACACCAACATGGCACATGTATACATATGTAACAAACCTGCACGTTGTGCACATGTACCCTAGAACTTAAAGTATAATTTAAAAAAAAAATGTTTGCAGTTTATTTGCATAGCGAAAGATGTTTATTAAATGAGTGGATGGCATGTGTGACACTGGATGGGATTACCTGATGATGCGTAATCTAACAATGTAATGACTGTTTGAGCAGCCAGAGCAGCACCTCCCCACTCACTTCCTGAGCTGTCAGTCGTCCCTAGCACTGATTGCACTGCCTTGTTTTCTCAGTTAGGCTAAACTTGAATCTAGAAATGTAAAAAGTTGCCACAACACAGATATAAAATGTAAAACAAAAGCAAAAATTTATGAGTAATAAAATCTTGAAGACCCTCCAGCACAGGCAAGTAGATTGACTTGGTGCAGGAACTGAGCTGTCCTCTACATTCATGTATTTTTCTTCTACATAATAGGCAACTAGAGAGATGTCCATTTAACCCATGTTATGCTTCAGCCCTACTGATGAAGCCTCCCTTCCTGCTTCCTTTTAAAAATATTACTACAGGAAGTATCCTTCACGTGCTCTGAATTTAGCACTGTTACCTCAGTGGGAAAGTTTGTAGACAAAATGAAACAGGGCAAGAAAAATAATCTGTACCTTAGATCCTGAAGGGATCCAAGTTTAATCCCAGGCTCCTAATAAAACCTATAATAGAAAAACTGAGCTATACCATAAATTTCTTGTAGAATTCATCATCCAAATAAGATTTTTTTTCCTGCTTTTGCTTCATTCCTGTGCTGAATGCTTTGGCTCAGAGAGAGATTGCATCTGCTATAATAGATTTATAGCACAGTAATATGAATTGATACTCCAGTGATGCCTATCTTTGATTTTTGGATTTATGTGTTAGCTCCAACTTTTTAAAGTAATTTTTTTCTCCTATGAGACATATGATCATTGCTAAACTATCTGAGATATCTAGAGACACCAGTGATCTTCGTAATGAACAGCGAGGGGCCCCAGATGCCAGGGAAACAGTCCTTCTTTCTGTGAAGAAGTTACAGCTACAGGTCAGAGCCAAATCTTTGGTTTTCCATCATAGATCGCGTATGCTGAGATAAAGTAGAGGGCATAATGAATCTGTTTCTAATAACCAAAGGAGTAAAGAGTCTGTTTTTAATAAGCATAGTTTTAGAATAAAGCGAGAGCCAAAAAAAATGCCAACTGAAATTATAATTATGACAAAACCTCCTTTTAAGAGAAGATGTATTGGATCATTTACAGCCAAGCTTTGGACACATTAAAGTTTTAAAACTGTCCAAATTCTACCACAGAGACTTGAACTCCTCAAGCACTCACGATTGATTTGCAGCCTGGCAGCTTTGAACTTGAAGGGGTGCTACCTTTCAGGTGCAAGTTGAAAATTAAAAGTACGGTTTGAGAAATAGGAGGTGTGTTTATAGTAAACAGGTGGCTTCTGTTCAAAAGAGAATTGCTGTGGACTCTTTTATGACCATGCTGATGCCGTGACGTATGAAGTGGAGCTTGTCACTTTCCCATCTGGTCTCGACAACTGCTGGAGGCGGAACCCATTTACAGCACCGAGCAGCTGCTCCTCAGTGTCTCATAAATAACCCAATCATGGCTCATTCTGCTTTTTATTAAACACAATTTATGAGGATTGGGTCATTGTTCTCCAAGGCAATTGTCCACAGAGTGTGACTTTTAAGGAACTTGTTACTCAATGTGATCTTTAAAGATTAAAACTCAGTGTTAATAGAAAAATTGTGCAGTGTGTATTCAGTTTATATTCATTGATTGTACTTTATCTAAACAACTATGCTTGATAAAAAGCCCTTTCTGGTGAGGTGTAATACCTATTTGTCTCAGAGCAACTCTGTGGACTTGCTTTAATCTCCCCTTGGACACATTAATCCATGAGTTTTTATCTCTCAAAGAAGCAGTTTTGGAAGAATGCTGTTTTCTGCACATACCACTCAGCTCATTTACTTATTGCTGTACTACTTTCATGATTCACAGATAAAAGAAGAACGTTAAAAAGCAAGGTAGTATTTACTAGGTTTTTTTTTTTTCCTGTTTTCCCAGTGAGATGTTTGGTGCCTCATCAGATGAGAGAGTAATAGAAAAACAAAAGAGCATATTCCCGCCATATATATCAAAGGATTCTATTTAACTTTTAGTAGTTTGTGAATCCCAGCAGTGCTTTGCTCTGAATCAAATGTCTTGTTATAATAAGCTTGGCAGTTGAGATTATTTTTTTCTCTGCTTTGGATCTGGATTATGTTCAAATCATTGTTTAGGTTAAATGACACTTAGTACATGTGATTTGTCTTTGAATATCTTACTGTTAGGAAATTTTGACTTTTCTTGGCAGAACATTCTCATCCATCATGATGTCACTGGCTGATAAAACACATAAAACCATGAAGTGTAATCACGTCTGTGGGTTTCCAATATGTTTGGTAGCAAAAGGATTCCAGTCCCTGTACATTTTCAAACTCACAGTACATAGAAGGCAGAGAGAGGTACATCCATCAACAAGAAGAAACTGAGGGACTCTCAAGGCAAGCTGGTCCTAACTTGCTCAGAAATTAAATAGTGCAAGTTATTCTGAGTAGCCTCTCAAGGTCACTCACGAGTCCTTTTCCCTCAGTCCCTTTATATATAACTGTCAAGATTCAAGATGTATTTAGGAGAAACATCCATTTTGTTGGAGTACACAAATGTCTTTGATTCTTTCCAGAAGCAATGAATCTATACAATTTATTATCAAACTAATTAAACTAGTATGTTCAACTTAATAAAGCAGAATACAATGTTTACCATCCTTATAGCTTGCTAAATTCTGAATAGAAAGAAGTCAGCAATGTGTTTGAGGCACTAAATTTGAAAATTGGAAGGTCTGTGAGTGCTGAGGTGACCTCGGCGAGGTAGAACTGAGTCAGTCTGCCGTTTCGTCATGTATTCTCTAACAAGCAAGAAATTCAAGCATGTCTGTAACAGGCTACTTTTATGAATGATGATCTTGGCTTCATTATTCTTCAACACAAAATTGTTTAAATAGTGGCATTATACCCCACCTCCCAGAATTCGTTTCTTCCTATGTTTGATAGATGAACTATAATTCAGTCTAAGTAGCATGTAAATCTCTAAAAGTTTTTCAGACTAATTTCATTAGCACAACTACTACATTTGTATTTTTTAATAGTTGTTTCTGAGAAATTACTAAAATTATCATATTTATGTCTTTTCATTTTAAAGTACATTTATACTGGCTTTTCTTCTTTGATAATTTTTCTCCACAATTTTTATGTTTTGAAATGAGTACTGAAGAAGTTGGAGGAAAGATTGTGTTTTAATTTCTTTTCAAGTTTAAGTTTGTAATAGTGAAATGATAAAGAAAAGATTGACATTAATCAACAGTTTACATGGAAGATCTCAAACAACAAAATTTGGCTATCTGGACATGGATTTTGATCTTTTAAACAAAATGATGGATTCATGGCTAGAGACATTTTATTGTGAAATTCACTTTGAAGAAATGCGTATCTGCTGCACCGAAAGAGGAAGAATTAGTAGGACAGCACCCAGTGACTCTCAGGAGGACATTGCCTATGAGAATCTAGTCTCAGAGTGTGTAAAGAGGCATTCAATTTTAACAAAAGGAAATTAACATGATATATCAGGTAACACCAATACGTATTGAGAAGAAAGTCGTGATGAGGATGTGTCCGCGGAACTGCGTGATCATGTTTCTAAAGAATCTGGTGTCACAGGAGCACAGGGTAGCAGATGCAAATACATGCAGGACCCCAGTGAGCAGGTTCTGAAGGGGAGACCATGGTGGGAGAAAGCCAAGGGGCATTGTTGTGAAAATTGTCGTGAGATGGCCTAGTTTGGTGGGAGAAGCTTCGTGCTTGTCTCACATAATTCATAACACAGAGAAAATGTGCCTGTCGTTGACCCCAGATATTCAGACATCTGGAAATCTTACCCTGCTAAAGCTGAATGCCCGAGGAATGTTCACCCTGCCTTTGTGACAACATCATTCCTTTATTTGTGAAAACAATGAGGAGTACTTCCTGCTAAAGTGTCAACATTCAGTGCTTGCAGTCTCTGGAATCTGCGTAAGTGAGGAAGGACACGTTTGGACCCATCACTTAGACCGGGCGGTTGTCTTTATAAATTAAGAGTCCCGCAGTCACTCAGCTGCAGGGAAACGAGAAGCCTTTCAAAAGCATGATATTGACAATGCAGTGGAAGGTAATGCCAGTGAGGAAGAAACAGACAAAATCATGTAAAGACACCAAAAATGAGTGCATCGATCATTTCCTATTAAATTAGATTTAACTTCTTATGTATAGGTGAATGTAAACAAAAAAATGTAAAGATATAAAACAATGGTCAGAATTTATAAGGGTGTCTGGAAACCAAAAGCTCTAAAAAGAGCTGAAGATTAATTGTGAAATATGTTAATATCAGGGTTTATTGAGATCTGTTCCCACAAAAACTGCTGGTCTAATGTAACTTACAGTATTGTTTGTGGGAGAAAGACAGTGTGCAATAATATTATAAAAGCAACAAATCTATTATAGAATATATTAGGGGTGACAAGTGCTATGGATAAAACTAGACCAAGATCGGGGTAGAGACGGGCAGGAACAGAGATTGTCCCCGGAAATGAAAACTCTAAAAAGAGCTGAGGATTGTGAAATATGCTAAGAATAATAGCAAGGCTTATTCAGATCTGTTCCAACAGAAATCTCTGGTCTAATGTAACTTACAGTCTTGTTTATGGGAGAAAGACAATATGCAATAATAAAAGCAAACAAGTCTATTATACAATATGTTAGAAGCAACAAGTGCTACGGCAAAAACTAGACCAAGATCAGGGTAGAGGTGGGCAGGTGCAGGCAGGCAAGGTGGGCTCATGAGCAGGTAATGTTTAAGCGAGGACTGAAAGTGGGTGAGGAAATTAGCCACGAGCACGGTGAGAGGAAGAACATTCTAGGCAGAGGGAACCGTGAGCACAAAGGCCCTCACATGGGAGCCCGCTGTGTGTCTGAGGTGCGGTGGGGAAGCCCATGTGCTGGCTGGGGAGCGACAATGGGGAGCACGCTTGCTGGGAAAAGGGGGTGTGGTGGGGAGGTGATGGTGTGCAGAGGACAGAAACTGTGCTAGGTCCTTCTCCCACTCTCAGTGAAGTGGGGAGCCCTGACCACAGGGGTAATGTCAATTTGATTAAGCTTCAAAAGGATAATTCTGCATGCTGTGTTGAAAGTCAATTTTAGGGCAGTTAGGATGAATAATTTAAAAAAAGGTTTAAAGGCCTGGGGAAGCCCGGTGAGGGTAGTGGTTATGCAGGCCAGGCCAGATGATGCAGCAGTGGAGACAATTGCCAGTGTTAGAACGGTCATTGTATTTTGAAGATAAAACTAAATTGTCTACACAAGGGCTGACAGGGTTCAGACCTGACTTTGCAAGTCATGTTCTTGGTGACCAGTGTCTCCTGAGAAGCCGACCACCTCCACACAGGTCTCTCACTCCACGACTCCTCTCATGATTGCATCATCATTGCAAAGAGCTTCTTTTTTCTTACTAAAGCTTGGCCTTCAGTCTTTTTGTTGTGTTCATCCAATAAATCATTTCTGCAGAGGCTGCTCCTTCGTGAAGTCCATTCCCTAATCTCCCCCTGGCCTGCCTTGCTTCAGATCCTGTCTCCTCGGGAGTCTGTGTCTCTGCGTTGCTGACTGCAGGGCTGCAGATCAGATTCCTACAAAGACCTTGTCTCTCCTGGCTGGCCATGCTGATAGCGAGTATGACCTTGAATTATGTAAGATAGAAAACACCAAGATTTCTACAGAGAGATTTTACATTGCTGGAGTTAGAGAAGAGATGCAGTTATCACTAGGGTGTTAAATAAAGAACCACAGGAAGGGACTATGTGACAAATATCTCGGTAAGTTGAGAACATGGCTGACTGCAACTGTAAACTGTAGAAATTCAAATCTCATACATTTATCTTGTTCAATATTAAATATTTACAAATTAGAGTATCTACCTGTTGTATTTACTTATAATGGAATGGGCCCATAACTCAATCTGATCCATTTTTTAAAAGAAAATCCCTATAATTTATTGTTTCTAAAATCATAAAATTGTTTCACTTTCTTAGTAATTTACCTGGCTTTAAATACCATTCTTGGTGTGAGAGACTCTTACACTAATCTAAGTTGCCAGTGTTGTCAGCAATAATAAACTGTCAACTACTATTTTTTTCAAAATTATCTCATTAGACTACCATAGTGTTTTATAATGAGTTCCTTCATACTGAACATCCATTACTTTATGTGACTCCATCCAAATAAAGCTCAAAAATTTATCATGAATGGAAATAGAGCCAGTTTTGAAACTGCAGGAAGACTGGCTCTGAATTTAGTATACACATTGACAATCATAACAAGAAGAGAAGTGTGTACTCACTTAACAGGTATACAAACCTATTGATTTGTTGCTTCCTGTTGGACACTTGAACTGTTAAAAAACATTTCAAAGAAAATGTGTTGAATCTAATCGTAATGTTTGTCTATTGGTGTTAGTAATGCCAGTGTTTAGAATCTTGAGCTTCGTATCTTCTCTTCTCAAAGCCAACTTTCGTGATCATATTCAATAGCTATTCTCATCCTTTGCCTATTGTTCTTAGTTAGGACTCCAGAAGAGATAAACAAAGAAGACACATGAAGGTAAATGTATTAATTCAATATATATTCATCGGAGGCCCACCATGTTAGAGATATAGTAGAGAAAAAACAAATCTTCAACTTGGATAGCATTTAAATTGTACTTGGAGAGGAGGCAGACAATGAAAACAAATAATTATATACCGTATAAAGTGGAAATAAGTGCCATGAAGAAGAATAAATCAGGAAAGAGATTAGAGATAAATGGGTGAGGTGGTGCTATTTTATGTAGAGCAGTCAATGTGTTCTCTTTAACGCTAAGTACTGTGACAACCCATTCCTTTGTAGGTTCATAGCCCTGGTGAGCTCTGCTGACTTCTGTTGAGCCACAGGAAGCCCTTGTGCTTAACTGAGCCAGCCCACATAGGCTTCCTTTCCTTTGGGCCTGACTCTGGAATTCGTTTGGCTTCTCAATGTTGTATGAGACTGAGGGTAGAGCCCACACTCCTTTCATCATATCAACGGACGAGAAAGATGTTCCAAAATAGTGTGGACTCAGAAGAAAAATCGAACAGTCATTGTATAAAAGGAGAGTCCCATGGAAATAATCCAGAGGACATGCTAAAGAGTTTCCAATGCCTTGCACACTGAAAGCACACTACAGCAACATTGCCCAGCATGCTTGGCCTTGACTAATGTCCCGTGTACTCCTCGGGCTAAGACGAGATAATCTCGGGGTTGGGGTAAGCCTTGAGTTCCATTACAGCGGAGGGTCTCACCTGTGTGCTTAAGTTTCATTTAAGGAGCTTATTATAAGGCAGATCTCCAAGTGTCACCACCAGATAGCCTGCTTTAGCAATTCTGGAATGGATAAAAAAAGTATATTTAAAAAGAAAAAAAAATCTTCAGGTGATTCTGCTGCAGAAAGTTTATCCAACATAAACTGAGTCACCTCTGGCCCTGTAATTAGACTCCTTCAATTTACCTAGGTCTATAAGACTGGAATTCCCAGCCTAGTTGATTATAAGAATCACCTTGAGGATTGTTTTAAAAGCTAGACTTTCAGTTGAATATTTAAGCCACATGAATTTGAATATTTAAAGGTTAAGTTTTAGAAAAGTGTACTTTTGAAATGCTCTCCAATTTTATTCCTCAGAGGAAAGCTTCATTATTACAGTGTATATAAGGGAGGGCCAGGGGAATACAATACCTGCCTTTCTACCTGATAACCCTAAACGAACTGATGAACCATAGCCACACAACAAAAATAATTTAGATAGCTTAACTTCCACAAAACAGAAATATCTCAATTTGGTGTCCTCAGAAATGTTTAAATATATTTTATACTTATATAGGATCATTTTATATGGAAAATATTAAAGAAACAGAGGGCTGGAGAGAAGTCTTGGAAGTAAAAATTAATTGCCAATGAAAGGGTTGCAATTTTCAGTTGAAAATTTCCTAGTGCATAAAGATGAAAGAGGAAAAAATGAAAAAGGAAAAACAATAGAGAAAGAGAATCTAGTTAGATGATTCAACATTTAATTCATAGCAATGTTGGAAAATAAAATGGCAGAGAAAATGGAGGAAAGAACATAGTAAAAAAATAAAAGGAAGATAAATAAAATTTTCAAGTGTTCAAAAGAAAACTGAGACTTCAAAATGATGAGGAGTAAGAATGATTGAAGAAGATCGAACCCATTCAGCAATGTTAAATAGAAGATTCTGAACAATTTCAGAAAGGAGAGCAAAAGCAAAGTGAAACAAAAACACAAATAACAAGATAGGCCACTTATAAAGAAATGAGAATTCAATTGGCATCAGGCTTCTCATGCAATGTCATGCAACCATCATCACTAATCACAGCAAAGATAGATGCTGGTGCCAGCAGAGCAAGTCCAAAGACTGAGTTAAAACAATTCATAAGATATACTTGTCATAAATCCATTCTTGGGAGTGAGTACCAGGCAAATGATCATGTTATCCAAAGAAGACAAAGATGAAGAATAAAGGGAAATGTTGACCAAAACCAAGATTTCAGCCATCAGCACTTTCACGAAGAGACCTGAGCAGTAGGCTTAGAAATCTTTGTACCATTAGACATATTTAAAATCCTGCTACTAGATTTGTCATATGCAAGAAATAACCCCTTCCTTCCAACTGTTAGAAGAAAATTCTTAGACACATTAAATTTAGCAGAACTTATTTGAGCTAAGAATGATTCATGGATCGGGCAGCACTTGGAACCAGGAGAGATTCAGAGATTTCTGCCCAGCAGCATGAGCAGTGACCTCTCATGGGATAGACACCAAAAGTAATGGCAACCAAAGCCAAAATTGACAAATGGGATCTCATTAAACTAAAGAGCTTCTGCACAGCAAAAGAAACTACCATCAGAGTGAACAGGCAACCTACAGAATGGGAGAAAATTTTTGCAATCTACTCATCTGACAAAGGGCTAATATCCAGAACCTACAAAGAACTCAAACAAATTTACAAGAAAAAAACAAACAACCCCATCAAAAAGTGGGCAAAGGATATGAACAGACATTTCTCAAAAGAAGACATTCATACAGCCAACAGACACATGAAAAAATGCTCATCATCACTGGCCATCAGCGAAATGCAAATCAAAACCACAATGAGATACCATCTCACACCAGTTAGAATGGCAATCATTAAAAAGTCAGGAAACAACAGGTGCTGGAGAGGATGTGAAGAAATAGGAACACTTTTACACTGTTGGTGGGATTGTAAACTAGTTCAACCATTATGGAAAACAGTATGGCCATTCCTCAAGGATCTAGAACTAGAAGTACCATATGACCCAGCCATCCCATTACTGGGTATATACCCAAAGGATTATAAATCATGCAACTCTAAAGACACATGCACACGTACGTTCATTGTGGCACTATTCACAATAGCAAAGACTTGGAATCAACCCAAATGTCCATCAGTGACAGACTGGATTAAGAAAATGTGGCACATATACACCATGGAATACTATGCAGCCATAAAAAAGGATGAGTTTGTGTCCTTTGTAGGGACATGGATGCACCTGGAAACCATCATTCTCAGCAAACTGTCGCAAGAACAGAAAACCAAACACCACATGTTCTCACTCAGAGGTGGGAACTGAACAATGAGATCACTTGGACTTGGGAAGGGGAATATCACACACCGGGGCCTATCACGGGGAGGAGGGAGGGGGGAGGGATTGCATTGGAGGTTATACCTGATGTAAATGACGAGTTGATGGGTGCTGATGAGTTGATGGGTGCAGCACACCAACATGGCACAAGTATACATATGCAACAAACCTGCACGTTATGGACATGTACCCTAGAACTTAAAGTATAATTAAAAAAAAAAAAAAAGAAAAGAAAGAAAAAAAAATAATTACCTGAGATTGGGTAATTTATCAAGAAAAGAGGTTTATTTGACTCAGAATTTCACAGGCTTAACAGGAAGCGGCTAAGAGGCCTCAGAAAACTTACAATCATGGCAGAACGTGAAGGGGAAGTGAGGCACATGTTATACGGCAGCAGGGGGGAGAGAGAGAGAGAGAGAGAAAGCGCCACACTTTTAAACCGTTAAATCTCATGAAAACTCACTCACCATCATGAAAACAGCATGGGGAAACTGCCTCTATGATCCAATCAATTCCTACCAGTTTCCTCCCTTGACACAGGGGGATTACAATCTGAAAAGATTTGGGTGGTGTGATGATTAATACTGAATGTCAACTTGATTGGATTGAAGGACAAAAAGTATCAATCCTGGGTGTATCTGTGAAGGTTTTGCCAAAGGAGATTAACATTTGAGTCAGTGGGCTGGGAAAGGCAGACCCACCCTTAAACTGGCTGGGCACAATCTAATCAGCTGCCAGAGAAGGAAACAACAAAGCAGACAAAAAAATGTGAAAAGAGACTGGCCTAGCCTCCCAGCCTACATCTTTCTCCCATGCTGGATGCTTCCTACCCTTGAACATCAAACTTTACATTCTTCAGTTTTGGAACTCGGACTGGCTCTCCTTGCTTTTCAGCCTGCAGACGGCCTATTGTGTATTGTGGGACCTTGTGATCATGTGAGTTAATACTTAATAAACTCGTGTATGTATGTGTGTGTGTATATATATATATATAAAATGATATATATGCTATTAGTATTTGGCTTCTCTTTATGCAAAATTCTGCACACATATATGAGTTTAAGTAATTTTATATATATGAGTTTAAGTAGTGAGATTTTATATATATATATGAGTTTAAGTAATGATATATATATATAGCATTAACTTAAAAGTCCAAGTGCAAAGTCTCATCTGAGACAAGGCAAGTTCCTTCTGCCTATGACCCTGTAAAATCAAAAGCTAGTTAGTTACTTCCAAGATATAATGGAGCTACAGGCACTGGGTAGATGCTTCCATTACAAATGGGAGAAATAGGCCAAAACAAAGAGGCTACAGGCCCCATGCAAGTCCAAAACCAAGCAGGGCAACCATTAAATCTTAAAGCTCCAACATAATCTCCTGTGACTTCATGTCTCACATCCAGGCCACACTGATGCAAGAGGGGGATTCCCAAGGCCGGGGGCAGCTCCATCTCTGTGCCTGTGCAGGGTACAGCCCCTGCAGCTGCTTTCACAGGCTGGTGTTGAGTGCCTGTGGCTTTTTCAGGCTCATGGTGAGAGCTGTTGGTGGATCTACTATTCTGGGGTCTGGAGGATGGTGGCCCTCTTTTCACAGCTCCACTAGGTAGTACTCCAGTGGGGACTCTGTGTGGGGGATGCAAACCCACATTTTTCTTCTGCATTGCCTTAGTAGAGGTTCTCTATGATGGCTCCATCCCTGCAGCAGACTTTTGCTTTCCATACATCCTTTGAAATCTAGGTGGAGGCTCTTAAAGCTCAACTCTTTTCTTCTGCACACCCACAGGTCTAACACCACATAGAAGTGACCAAGGCTTGGAGCATGCACCTTCTGAAGCCATGGCTCAAGCTGTACTTGGGCCCCTTTTATTCATGGCTAAGGCTGGAGCTGCTGAAATGCAAGGTGCCACGTCATGAGGCTGCACAGAACACCAGTGCCCTGGGCCTGGCCCATGAAACTATTTCTCCTTCCTAGGCCTCCGGGCCTGTGATGGGAGGGGCTGCTCTGAAGATCTCTGAAATGCCCTGGAGACATTTTCCCAGCTGTCTTGGCTATTAGCATTTGGCTTCTCTTTATTTATGCAAAATTCTGCAAACTGCAGCTTGAATTTCTCCCAAGTAAATAGGTTTTTCTGTTCTACCACACGGTCAGGCTGCAAATTTTCCAAACTTTTATGCTCCGCTTCCCTTTCAAATATAAGTTCCAGTTTCAGACCATCTCTTTGTGAATGCTTAAAACTGTATGCTTTCAGAAAAAGCCAGGTCACATCTCGAATGCTTCGCTGCTTAGACATTTCTTCTGCCAGATACATTAAATCATCTTTCGCAAGTTCAAAGTCCCACTCATCTCTAGGGCAGGGGCAAAACGCCACCATTCTCTTTGCTAAAGCATAGCAAAAGTGACCTTTACTCCAGTTCCCAACAAGTTCCTCATCTCCATCTGAGACCACCTCAGCCTGGACTTCACTGTCCACATCACTATCAGCATTTTGCTCAAAACCATTCAGCAAGTCTCTATGAAGTTCCAAACCTTCCCACATCTTCCTGTCTTCTTCTGAGTCCTCCAAACTGTTCCAGCCTCTGCCCATTACCCTGCTCTGAAGTCATTTCCACATTTTCAGGTACCTTTATAGCAGTATCCCACTTCTCTCAGTACCAATTTTCTGTATTAGTTCATTCTCACACTGCTATAAAGAACTATCTGAGACTGGGTAATTAAGAAAGAAAAGAAGTTTAATTGACTCACAGTTCTGTAGCCTTAACAGGAAGCCTGGACTGGGAGTCCTTAGGAAACTTAAAATTATGGTGGAAGGCAGAGGTGAAGAAAGGCAGGCCTTACATGGGAGTAGAAGAGAGAGAGAGAGAGGGGAAGCACAACACTTTAAAAGCATCAGATCTCATGATAATTCAATCACCATCACAAAAACAGCATGGGGAAATGCCTCTATTATCAAATCACCTCCTATCAGGTCCTCCCTCAACATGTGGAGATTACAATTTGGGATGATATTTGGGTGGGGACACAGAACCAGACCATATCATCTACAAATCATAACTTATGTTCTGAGTCAAATTTTCCAACTACCTGATGTATATATGTGTAGATTCACAGCATCTTTTATTTCAGAACAGCTTTTCATCTACTTTTTCTGTGTTTCTGTGTGTGTGTGTGTGTTTTGCTTGGTTTTGATCCTCCAAATATATTTATCTTTATTGTGTCCATCTTTTTCTTATTTTTTCACTGAGGTTTTCATTATGTTTATTCATGATTATGTTCTTTAAAATTTAGTCTGTCTTCATTATTTCCTAAGATCTGTTGTTTTCATTTTGTGTCTTCCTTTGTCTAGTCTTTTATATTTCTGAGCTTATTTATTTCTGATCATCTTAATTTCACTTATTTTACAATATTAGAGTTATTCATTTGCTTGTTGCCACATTTTTTGGTTTGTTTTTTTTTTTCTGTTAAAGGTAGGTTCATTTTCTTATTTCTTTTCATAATACATTTGTCTGGTATCGGACCGTATCAGTTTTTTCCCTGAGATCTATGGGATGAGCTTCCCTGGGCTATTTAGAGTGGTTCTTGTGGAGGTGGGGGAGTGAAGTGGAGGACTGCCTCAGCTTTCCAGCTTCAGGCTCCTTTCTTTCTTGTGGCCATGAATACATGAAACATGGTCTTTGTGTACAGTTCTTCTCTATCTCTCAGAGCCAAATCTGGTTCAGGACAATTTCCCTGTCAACTCCAGAGTTCCAAGGACCTCGTCTTTCAAGGCAGATTCCTCTGGTTTAGACGTGGTATTTTGTTATTTCAATGCTTTCTTGATTTGCTTTTTGCAAGCCCCTCTCACCAACCATTCTTTAAACATTCTTGCTTCTTACTCAGTGCTCTGACCTGCTCAGTTGGGTTTTTGTTGCTAGTAATTTTCCCTGAAGGTGAGGCTTTATTCTTGTTAAGGTCATTTGTATTAGTATTTATCTGATATTTCTGAAATTCTCAAACTCCACAGCTTATTCCTCACAAATTTGAGTACAGATTTCTGCATTCATTGGGAAATTAAAATTTGTCCCCATTTTGTTGGCCATTCTCAGACTCAGGAAAAGGTCCTCTGTTATTTGAGTGAATTATTGTTGGCGCCTTTTTCCTGGGGATTTTAAGGTAGCGTGAGTAGTGCAAAGTCAGAGATAGCCAGGTCCAGGCACGTGTGTCTCTTTCCACAAGTTCAGACTTTTTTTTTTTTTTTTTTTTTGAGACGGAGTCTTGCTCTGTCGCCCAGGCTGGAGTGCAGTGGCACGATCTCTGCTCACTGCAAGCTCCGCCTCCCGGGTTCCCGCCATTCTCCTGCCTCAGCCTCCCGAGTAGCTGGAACTACAGGCACCGCCACCACACCCGGCTCATTTTTTTGTATTTTTAGTTGAGAGGGGGTTTCACCCTGTTACCCAGGATGATCTTGGTCTCCTGATCTCGTGATCCACCCACCTCGGCCTCCCAAAGTGCTGGGATTACAGGTGTGAGCCACCGCGCCCAGGCGGTCAGACTGCGATTTGGTATTTCAGTCATAAAAGCCTTGGCTACATGGAGTTCCGGGGAGAGGAGGGGATTCACAGCACTTCCGGTTCCGGTTCCGTGCTCGTCAGTAAGAACCTCAGGCACAGGCTCAAGCCATTCCACAAGTCAATCAACATTGCAAACCATACATGATAGTCTATTTAATCAATATATAAATACTATATATTAAATATTTTACAACACATAAAGTAACATTAAACATCCAAATAAATAGGAAAAATGGTTAATGAACAGAGAGAGTGACACGGACAAAACAAATGTCAGGGCCTGACCCCGGGGGAACTTCAGAGTCAGGGTCTTGCAAGGCAGGCTCCTGGATGTGGGCAGAGCCTTTGGTGGCAGATGCTGAGTGCTTATCACAAGTGATGGCGAGATGCTAAGACGGCCACTTTCAACTGGTGAAACCCTGTTCTTTTCTGGCCACAGAGTCCTCTGGTGAGGGCCGATAGTGGAAGAGTGTGCCTAGTTACGTCCTTGTCTGTTTGGATGCAGTCTGTATGGATTCAGCCAAACGTCTGCTCCTTGTTGGGCAAGTGCCTCACGAAATGGAAGACGGAGTCTTTTTGTAAGAAGGAGTTACTTCCGTCAGGGGTGGTCAGTGGGGAACTTACTTGTCTCTTCCCCTCCCACCAGCCATCCGACCTCACACAGTCCTGACACCAGAGCTAAGTTAACAGCAGCCACCGGAAGGTGGGGACTATGTTGGCTAAATAACTCATTTGTGCTCATTTGTGTTGTTTGATGGTGCTGTGTATAAAATCATATTTTTTTGTTTATGGTTTTTGGGAGGAATTTGGAGAGATTAAAAACTTCACTGTCATGATGACCTTATTACTACTACAGCTGACCCTGGCAATACAATTTTGAATTGCCCAAGTCTGCTTACATACTCAGATTTTCTTCCACCTCTGCCACCCTGAGACAGCAAGACCAACCCCTCCTCTTCCTCCTTCTCCTCAGCCTGCTCCATGTGAAGACGATGAGGATGAAAATATTTATGATGATCCACTTCCCCTTACTGAATAGTAAATATATTTTCTCTTCCTAATTTTGTCTTAATCACATTTTTTCTCTCTGACTTTACTGTAGGAATATAGTGTTTAATGCATATAACGTAGAAAATACATGTCAGTAGACTGTTAATGTCATCAGTAAGCCTTCTGTTGGTAAGCATGTGGAGCATCAGTAGTTCTGTCAGTAGGCTATTAGCAGTTAAGCTTTTGGGGGTCAAAAGTTATATGTAAACTTTTAACTGTGCTAACCCTGTGTTTTTTCAAAGGGTCAATCATACTTAAACTCTTCTGTGAGGCCTAGAAAGTAGTTATTTTAGTGAAATGTCTTGCAGCTGCTATTTGATTGCGTGCTCTGTGTTCAGAGCTACATATGATCTTTTCAAGTGAACATGGCATTTTCTACTTTTTGGTGCTGTTTGAATCACAGGTCATTCAGGAACCTGGATATATTTAGTTGTCTTCAAGGATTCAAGCCTTACTGTTCTAATTGAGCCTTTTGAAATCTTGTTGTCATTTGCGTTTAAACTCTCTGACTCAGATCTCTACTTTGTGTTTTTAAGCTTGGGATTTTCTATTAAATTTTTTTTATCAAGACATAAGAAAACAGTTTAGATAGTAGACAATAACTTTTAGTTGGTTTTTATATTCCTTGGTATTTTTGAATTTTTGGGGGGCACTACTCCAAGTTGTAGTTCTTGGAGGTATGTAAATTTATTGTTGTTTGGTAAAAGCTACAGAGATAAATTAGTAAAGTCCTCTGAGTTCATTAGGATACTCACTGTTGTACTGCTAAGGTAAATCATACGTCACATTTCACTGAAATAAGACAGAATACAATATGGGAATTGAATTCTGCATGGCTACAAGGCCTCAGTAGAATTATGCTTTGTGCAAATTTTTCTTCTAACCAATATCTGTTTAAAACGCATTTAAATTTTTTTTAAATTATGGTTTCATTAGGACGTTTGAGCTATATTTTACCTAAAATATGTAGATATTAAATTGGCATTGTTTGCTTTTGATCTTTGAAGCCGTGAGTGCTAATTCTTGTTACTAAAGTTTGAGTTTACAGTATTATTAGTCAATTAACTAACATAGTCTCAGGTCATCCCATTCCTATGGTCATGTCTTATAGGTGATCTCTTAGTCTTATTGCCATCTCTTTATATGTTGTATAACATGCTGCCTTTTAGGTCATCTCAAAGCTCTCTTCCCTTCCAGCATTTGTTTGCATTGTTTCCCAAGTCTCTTAAGAAAAGCTGCTTTGATTCGATAGGGTCTAGTCTTCAGAGGAAACAGAAATATATTTTCAATTACATGAACACTATAAATTTATTTGGCTTATTGAGTGTAATTGGCTTAATAGCTCCTTCTTCTCATTTCTATTTTACCTTTTAGCTTGCTTTTTCTTTCCTTTAGAATAGAAAATCTAGAGCCACACTGTCCCGTAAGGGAGCCAATAGTGGCCTGTGGATGTGAGCTCTTGAAATGTGAGGAGCCCGAATTAAGATGGGCTGTAGCTGTAAAATACACACCAGATTTCAGAGGCAAGAAAGAATATTGAACCGCTCACTGAAGATTGTTGTATGCATTAGCAGTTGAAAGGTCATTGTGAGGAAATGTTGGGTTAAATAAAACATGTTATTTCATTAATTTCACATATTACTTCTTATTTTTTAATGGAACTACTAAAAATTTAAATTGTATTTGAGATCTCATGATATATTTTTGGACAGTGCCGATCTTGAGGGACAAGATACAGCTGCTAAGACTTAAACCTAGCAAAGTATGCTCTCATTGTTCTACTTCCCTCAGCGTCATGGTTCATTGTGAGATCATAAAGAATTGTACACCAAGTAAGTTATTCCAAGCTGCCTCCTTTCCACATGGATATTGAAAACCTGTGTTATGATTTGACAGGTTAGTAAAAGCTGAGATCTAGAATCCCAGCCAAATATGATCTCATCATGTTATCATAAATGCACAAAAAGTTTGTGACAGTTCTTAGGAGTTTTCTAATTAATGCACAGAAGTTGAAATAAATGGAACTAATAATTTCTGGGAAACCTAACACATTCAGTGCATTATTTAAACTTCCATTCAGTGTCAATAGCGCTGACACTATTAAAGACTCTATTAAAAGTACAATATGTCTTCTGCAATCATGTATGTCTCAATGGTTTCTCACAATTTCAGTCATAGAGCTTTTCCAATCTAATAATGGTGGCACATAAAAATAAATTTCTGCAATTATGGATTTATGCCTTATCAGTAAAAATAAGCAACTGATTACCCAATACTGATACCAGCCCTAGCTTCCTACAATACTACGAATTAGATTACTTGCTAGGAAATAAACCAGAAACTAGAAGGACATGGCATCTTTCCCTGTATTTATAGAAATGTCAGTCATAGAGAACAAACGAAGGTTGTCTTTCTTTTCATCCTTTCTTAGAAGTGGATGGAGGAAGAGGGTGTCCCCTTTTCTTACATTCCCATCTAGAATCTTGCCATAAATTCTGTTTCTAGTGTTGTTTGCTAACATTCCCAGCTTCACAATTTTCCTAAAACTCTACTGAGAAGACGTATTATAAGTTCATGTAATGCTTTGACATCATTGAGCCTCACAGGTTCCCCAAAGCCTAACAGTTTCCCTGCCGGTACCTGCTATAGTCCCCAGCACCCAGCAGGAGAGCCTCCTGACTGGCCGCTCCGTACAGCTGGGCCAGCTGCACCCTACCCAGTCCTCAACCTAATGGGCTGCAGCTCCCTGTGAATCTGCGGCATTTTTCAAACAAATGTCCTCTTGGGGGAACACGAGCACCTCATCCTTCTATTACTGTAAATCCTGCCTCCCCAGTCCCTGCTAGTTCACTCTCTTCCTGAGTGAAACCTCCACGTGACCCTGTGTGGCGTGTGGCACCCCCTCCGGGGCTGTGAGTATGTGTGACTCATCACTGAAGTCCATCTCCTCTGTCCAACAAGGGTATCATATGTTTGACCATCTTCAGAACCTAGAATGGGACTGTCTCCCTCACCAAGGAGTAAAGAGGAGACAAACAGAACAACCGCCAGCACCAACGGAGGGGCCTGGCCATGGTGGAGGACACTTAACAGCTTTCACTGACTGTTCCTTTTGTCACTAACTGGTCCCTGCTATGGGGAGGCCCCCTGAGATGGAGCTGCCAATCGCTCGCTGGCTGGCTCCCACGGCAGTTCGTGTCTCTCCTGGGTGCTGCTGTCTCTTTCCTTTCTGAAATGCTCCTCTTGCCCCCCTCGAAATGAGAACTATTATTAACTGGTTATCTCCTGGCATGAGGTTCTGTTAGCTGGGGCCTATGTCTGCCAGGTTATCGCTGAGACCCTTGCCACCAAGTCTGAGACGGGGGGGCATTAAAAAGCCCACTGAAGGGACGATGGGAGGCTGCTCCTCCAGTAGAGGACAGGGGTGGTGACCACATAGTGTCTGAACTGGTGGACACTTGTGAGTGGTCAGTCTGGAGCCCTGGCAGATACTGACTTCCGTGTATAACACTCAGCCTGGTGACTGGAGATCGATTTCTTGAGGCGATCACCGGGTCATCTTTCTTGTAAGAACTTAGGGAAAGGAGGAGTCCCAGGCTGTCAACAAGGGAAGCATTAAGATTGACACCCCAGCTGCCTGGCAGGAGTCACTGCTGCTCAGGGGAAGGTAGTGGCCTTACCCTTTCCCTGGGCCGCTGCTTCCCTTTCTGCTGTCACGTGCTGTCCTCAACCCCAGGGACGTCAAATTCCACGTGCATGGTGGCCAGCGGCCCCAGCACTGATGAGGAAAACTAGAGAGCATTTGGAACTCTCCTGGCCTCCCCATGCAGAAGCCCCAGCCCATGTGCCAGTGCTTTCCTTGTGCTGCTGCTCACCTGCTCACCAGCTGCCTAAGGACTCAACTCCTGATCATGGTGCTCAAATGCTCCTGCCTGGGACACAGACAAAATGACCCTGGGATAGGGACTCCGTCCCAGAAAAGCTGACTGGCATTCCCCAGAGGATGTGGAAGATCCCCGGGCCCCCCCTTTCCCCATAACCATTCAGAAGGTCCATGCTATGAATAATCTTGTGGAAATGAAACCCCAAAACCACAACTGTATGGCTAGAAACCCTAAAAGGAAAAAAAAAGTGGGGGAAGCCGTCCTGGAAGAACAAGATGGGGCCGTAGCAGAGGACGGTTTCAGTCCACTGGCCCTGAACGGTGGGCTGGTTGTGCTGCAGCACTCTGCCACTTATGGTTCCGCTTCAGCAAAGACCTCGTTCCCAGGGTTATGGGAAAAGACACCTGTGGTGCCCCGAGGCCCAGAGAACGGAGAAATCCAAACCTGACTTAAGTCCAGGGTTCTTAAACCTCACAATCTACCCAGAAGGAGGACCTTAACTCTGAAGATACCAATTTTGGGTTGTCTGAAAGAAAAAAAATGCACAAAACAAAACTGAAGAACTTGGAGTCTTATGTTCAAGGGCAGGAAGCACCCAGCAGGGGAGAAAGATGGAGGCCGGAAGACTCAGCAAGTCTGCTGTTTCCATGCCTGTGTTTTATGCTGGCAGCTGATTAGCTGGTGCCCACTCAGACTGAGGCTGGTCTGCCTCTCCCAGTGCGCTAACTCAAATGTGAATCTCCTTTGGCAAACCCTCACAGACACACCCAAGAACAATACTTTGCATCCTTCAGTCCAATCAAGTTGACGCTCAATATTCACCATCACAGCCACATGAGCCAATTCCTTAAAATAAACTTATATATATTCACGCAACTGATAAATATTTTGTTGTTATAGATTTGGCTAACATGTTCTTTTTGCGCCTGTTTTAACAGAGTCTCAGTCACAGCCTGCCTTCATCTCCGAAGGGACCAGGTGTCTCACGGAGTGCCTCGGCAGCCTTGTCATTTCATGCAATCTTCACACACAAGATCTCACTGCAACCACCTTTCTACAGGAGCACAGGTGTGACAATTTACTGATGACATCATTCTCAGAGAAAATTCATTGTACACCCTAAGGACACACAGATACAAATAGCCTTATACAAAGGCAATGGACCTTTCCCCAACACAGTAATGCAAGGCCCTGCCATTTTGGCTAAATTCCTGAAAATTCTCTGGTAAACTGAGGGCTGATGTATCCCTGACACTTTCAATAAGTGATTATTGACCCTCTCAGTATCCACAATGTTAATACAAGTCTAATATTCTTTATTTATTTGTGTATTTTTTGAGACACAATCTTGCTCTGTCACCCAGGCAGGAATCCAGTGACTCAGACTCAGCTTACTGCAGCCTTGACCTCCTGAGCTCAAGCAATCCTCCCACCTCAGCCTCCGACGTAGCTGGGACTACAGGTGTGTGCTATCACACCCAGCTAATTTTATGTATTGTAGAGACGAGGTCTTGCTACGTTACCGAGGCTGCTCTCAAACTCCTTGGTTCAACCAGTCCTCCTGCCTCAGCTTCTGAAAGTGCTAGGATTACAGATGTGAGCCACTGTGCCCAACCCTTTCATTCTTTATTTGGGGTGCAGGTGACAACATATTCCTCATTTTTCCTCATTTACAAATTTTACTTACTGTCACTGATGCTGTCACTTGCAAGCTGACCCACCTTGAATGACGCTTCCTCCAGCAAGTCTGGAATCTGTCCGAATTTAAATTAATAGGTGCTCCTATGAATTCCATCAGAGAACACACTGCAGACGCTTCAGCAGCCTCTTCCCATGCCTCCTGAAGTATCTGGGTTGCATATGGTGGCTGTAAGTTGTCCATGGGCTTCTGATGGACAAAACAAACCTGCCCCCTTTTGGCCCTGTGCTGTACAGCATCAGGACAGTGATTGCTGACCACATACTGGACCGTCTGGAAGCAGAGGGCTCCATGTCATGTCCATGAGCCTTCATGCCCATCTGGCCATCAGACCTTGGGAAACAGCATCCCACAGCCTTAGCACAGCTGCAGAGACCTCCCTGCCTTGGGATGGAGTCAAATCTGGACCCCCTGCAATTCTCGGCTGCAGGAAGCACTGGCCTCCTTCATCCTCAGGCTGTGGTGCTGGAAGTCACCCCTCTCCCAGGCTCCTTGGGATCCCCCGAGTGACCAGCAATGAAGGTCCTCCGCCTTCTGAATGGATGCCATCATCGGACGTGATGGAGCTCAGTGGGATGCTGCTGCCTTCCCTCCCTCAGCTAGAAAGTCCCTGATAAAGGATGACACCCAAGCCTCAACACGACCGGCCAGACTTCAAGTGGTCATCTCAGCATTGATGCTAGGCCAACAATTAGCCCCATTTGTACATTTTTACAAACTTTTTGGCAACTGCCAAGAATTGTCCACCTCCCCTCCCCATTGAATTAAAGAAACTTCCTGTCTCATGGATATTCAGAATATCAGTCAAGGTAACAGACGCCTTTATTTTAACCAGGGACACAGTACGGATCTCACAGGGACACCCCTTATCCCCTGCAGAGTTCCAGACACTACTGATGGGGACCAAGGCAACATTTCATCAGAAAACACAGTGCTGGGCTTGTGAAGAAGATGTCCAATAGAGTTTCCGCTGCCCCATAGGCTGCAGGCGGCTGCTTTAGTTGAGAGATAGACTGAGGTCCTCAAAGAATTCCTATTTAAGTTACAAAGCAGCGTGTGGATGCCCTGCTGGGTTCCGCTCTTCCCACAGTCTTTGATTACTCTAAGTTCATACTCCTTAGGAAAGTGCACTTTTTACACCAAAGCTGCACAGTTCCCTCAGCTGCCTTTACTGGACATCAAGGAGTTCGCATTTTTGACAACCATTCAGTCCTGGACTGTCCAAGGGGTCAAAGTAGCTCCATACAGGAAGCTGCCTGCTGCATGTGGATCAGTAATACCAGACTTGCCCAGCAACTCGCTGGAGACATGAAAACCAACGCATGGGGAATGCATGACGTCACCCAGATACTTACGAACACGCTTGTGCTGCCAGAGGCCTCCCGTCTCCTTTCCTGCCTCCTGCTAAACAAATGGGGGCAGTAGCTTTGCATCTGCTTCCACATTTCATTACTCATAACTGTGACCTTCCTAATCTCTCCTGCCCCAAGCACTTATTACAGTGTCTCAACAGCCTTCTCTCAGCCTCTTAAAATATTAGTCATCATTAAAATAAATATCTGATGTTAAAGCATCAGGGGTCAATTGTATTATGACACCTAAAATTTCATGCTGCACCCCACCAGGTCCTCAGCGTAATGGCTTTCACCCCCTGCCCAACTGCAAAACTCTTCAAATAAGTCAAGCACTTTTCCCCAAGGGACCAGGAGCCACCCACCCTCTGACTACTCCCAAGCCTGCCTCCCACACCGTCTCTGCTTGTTCATTCTGTTCCTGAGTGCAACACCCACATAGACCTGGAGAGATGCAGCATCATCCTGCCCTGGGCTGAGTATGAGTGACTAATCAATTACTGTCAGTTTCATCATCCCAGTGTTTGTTGTGTCTGCAGCCATCTCCAGAACGCTAGGGCAAGACTAGCTTCTTCACCAGTGGGGTGAACAGGAAGCGAACCCAACTAGGAATTACCTTCTTAAAAAAATCCCTTCCCACCCTCTTAATTACATAATGCATGCATTTTTGTAGCTCTTTTGCTCATTCCATTATCTGAGGCCAGTCACTGATATTTAAGCCACCCTTAGCCTCAGAGGAGGGCAGAGGAACACCGGTCATGTTGATTCCCCAGTGGTGACATGGTTTCCTCCTGTGCCACTTGAGTTCTCTCCTCCTTTAACTGGATGCTCGGTCGGTTGCGTTTCACTCATCTTTGCAGACTGTTAGAAGATGAGAATCAGCTTTTTCATTTTCGATGTTGCCATAGAGAAGACTCTGTGGGGATGCTTATTTACACAATCACCTTTCTCTTCTTTTCTCCCAGAAATTGCAAACTCTTGTGTGAGAGACAGCTTTCTGGAGTCTGCAAACACCGTTTATCCTCCCTCTTTTGAGGGCAAATTTCTTATATTCCCACAACAATAATATACTTACATATAAAGGTGTCATGTCATATTCATTGGCCACTGTAAGGAGAAAATTCTTCAATTTTAAATTATTAATTGTGAAACTTTGGGTAGTCACAGAAAGAAATCTTTGTGTACATATTTATAGACCTTTTATTAGGATTAAATGAGGTATGAATAACTGATATTTATTGTGCACTTAGCATATGGCAGAAGTTTCCTGTGTATGATTTTATTTCATACTTAAAACAATATTCTATGCAAAATGCTATCATTTCCCCCTGCCTGCAATTTA
The DNA here is from genome assembly GCF_003255815.1 of Theropithecus gelada. Lineage (NCBI taxonomy): Eukaryota > Metazoa > Chordata > Mammalia > Primates > Cercopithecidae > Theropithecus > Theropithecus gelada. Next base: position 186,091,714 of record NC_037672.1, on the reverse strand, counting down.
GACGTGATAAAACTGAGCCTAGTCAAGTATGGTGCCCCAAAGCTCTCTGCTTAGTAAGAAGTAGAGGCAAGCCCAAACCTAAGTCATCTGATTTCAGAGCCTATGCAGTTAAATGCTCTAAATGCAGCTTCCTATGATGATGGTGACTGGGAGAGCCTGTCACATATGATGTAGGACCCCAGTGCTTCCCTGTAACACGCACAAGATTCACCCAAGGATCTCCTTAAAATGCAAAACCGTAGACCACACTTTGACTACCTGGCATAAGGGATCAGAGCATCAAAAAGAGTGTGTAGGTGACTGTGCTGATTCTACTGCTCGTTTGGACACTGGCTCACCATATAAACAAAGCTTAGGACCTCCAGTCCTTGTCCTTGCTGGAAAAGAAATACACATACATAGGATGTGACTGTGCATATGGAATATCTGTTGTGTTCTGGACATTGTACTAGACACTAGAGATAAAAAGTCAAATAATCCCTTGTCTCTATCTCAAAGGAGCTTCCCACACAGTGGCTTCTGGCTGCAGTGTGTATTTTCTCTTCTGACCTGGGAGAGTGAGTTCTACCTCAACATTGGTAACCGAACACTGCCCAGTGGGTTTGACGGGGAGACCACAGCCAGCTGTGCTCCGACATAGCTATGACCATAGCATATCTCACGGTGCCATTTCCCCCCTTGCCAGAAGGCTCCCTCCAGTATCATACACGCTCCCCATGATTATACATTCTTCTTCCTTCCACCCAAGTGCCCCTAAGTTTTGCAAAGATAAAAACATAAGCCACGTTCCTGACGTTAATTGTATATTAATAATGAAATTGTCTTACTTTTCATGTATTTAAATTTTTCTCCTTTTATAGAATATATTGAGTAAAATAGGAGTGAATTTTAGCCATGCATCTCTATTACAAACTTCACGATATACTTTGCTATTTTTAAATTTCTTATGCTCCTATAAAATGTATGTTCTGGACTCACGTTGGCCTCCATTTCTTCACCCTGGCTTCTATTAGTTTAGGCTATGAGCAGAGGTGGACAAGGTGGCTACTGTAATGGTCAAGGCTATGAGAAGAGATGGATGAGGTGTCTACTGTAATGGATCAAGGATATGAGCATTGTGTGAAGTAGGATGGTAAACCTGTAAATATCAGAATGAATCCAAATTTATAGGCTCAAAACTGGATCATAGAACAGTTCAAAATGAACTAAAAGCAAGGCTCTGCACTTTGGGAGGTTGAGATGGTTGGATCACTTGAGCTCAAGAGTTCAAGACCAGCCTGGGCAACATGGAAAAAACCCGTCTCTACAAAACAAATTTAAAAAATTATCCAATCGTGATGGCATGTGCCTGTGGTCCCAGCTCCTCAGGAGGCTGAGGTGGGAGAATCGCTTGAGCCCAGAAGTTTGAAGCTGCAGTGAACTGATATCACACCACACTGCATTCCAGCCTAGGGAAAGAGTGAAGTCCTGTCTCATAAACAAAAACAAAAACAAAAATCTACACAGCTCTAAAGAAAGATGATTAAAAAAATAGTTCAAGCTATTCCTGTCTGGTTTACATACAAATGAAAGAGAGCTATTTACTTGCCCCCAAGTAGCTCCATAATGCTGAGAGCAAAGTCAATTGTTCTAGCAGGTTCTGAAAAAAATTATCATATCATGGGGTTCAATGGCAATATCAAATCATAAATATAATGATCAAATCTGAAAGTGAATCCAGTTTCAGAGACCTGCAGAAGCCACTGTGTAGGAAGCTCCTTTGAGATAGAGACAAGGGATTATTTGGCTTCTTATCTCTAGTGTCTAGAACAATGTCCAGAACACAACAGATATGCCATATGCACAGTCACATCCTAGGTATGTGTATTTCTTTTCCAGCAAGGACAAGGACTGGAGGTCCTAAGCTTTGTTTATATGGTGAGCCAGTGCCCAAATGAGCAGTAGAATCTCAGCACAGTCTCCTACACACTCGTTTAGATGCTCTGACCCCTTATCCCAGCTAGTCAAAGTGTGGTCTATGGTGTTGCATTTTAAGGAGATCCCTGGGTGAATCTTGTGGCTGTCAAAGGGGGAGAAGCACTGCCCTCAAAATACAGAGCAGGTGAACTAAATTACTAATTTGCAGAGGTGGGCTGGCTATTTATCTTGTTAATGGGAATATTCAAATTGACATACACAATCACCTCCATAAGGATTTTGGATTAAAAAACAAAGGTTTAGATATTAGATGCGTTTTACAGTCGCCACACCACTCTTTTTGCTACAGTATGGAGGAACACCCTTCCCAGAGATTTAGAGGGAAATTTCTATCTCATGAGCCTTCTGTTAGTATTTTCAACATTGGATACTCAATAAATAGTGGCCAAACTGAATCTCTTACAGGCATCTCACTCAAACTACAGTCATACTTTCCAATAGGCCCCATGCAAATCATTGTTCTGGAGAAGCCTAATATATTCCACCTCTTTAGGCACTTAGGTAAATACAATAATGCAAGTCGGCGTGTGTGTGTGCGTGTGTGTGTGTGTGTGCATGCATTGCGTACTCTGTGGCCTCTTGCCCAGTTTCTGCTGCACTTGCTGGTGGCTAGCCATGTTAGAAATCTTGACTTTTGTGTGCCCATCAGGTAAAGAAGATAGATGTTATTGTAGAGAAAATTTTCTTTATGGATAAAGCATACTGTTTGACTATTGATTTCATGCTTTTCATAGATATTATGCCCAGATATTATATTCCAAGGGTTATATTTCAAAATCATAAAAAATAGAGAGCATATTTTATATTTCTAGCTGGAAATAATAACAGTAATTAGCCTACCTTCGGAGAAATGTGATAAAAATGCTAATGAGTATCACAACTCATTAAAAGCATAAGACTTGCAATGCTTTAAACTACATGTTCTTTGTATGAATCTGTGTAGATATATACACACATTCGATAAATGCTATTTAAAGTCTAAGTGCATTGGTAAACCATTCAGACATCTGTAGGCTGAAGGGATTACTTTTATCTGCCTTTAGAGTGAGAATTAGATTTCTATTCTTTATAAAGCAGGTAATATAGATTTTGCATGGAGTAAATGTGTTCACTCCGTATTAATAATGATGGCAGCTGCGCTGCCGAAGAGAAAGCCTGTCAGAGTAATGTGTTCAGTTTTACATCATAATCAGAGGTGTGTCAATCTCTGCTGAAGGCAGAATTAAAAACCCCTTCAACATTTTTAAAATAATAGATGAAAAACATCTCAAAGTCACTTTTAAAATTTGAATTGGCAATTCCACATGACAGGAAAGGGACCAAGAACATCTTAAAGAAATACTTCACGATGGGAGTGATGTTTTCAGTGCAATTTCATCAAGGAGAAGTTTTTCCAGAAAATCTTTTGACCTCAGTAAGAATCTCATTAGTTTACTCTGGTAAACAGTTTCTAGTAAAATAAGAAAGACTCATTTTTTTAAAACGATAAACAATTTACAGGGTTTAATCTACTGTTGTGATTTCCATCGTGCTACTTGTGCCCTTGTGGTTACATATGTGTATTTATCTGCATTTTCTTGGCTCGTTCAAAAGTCAATAAAATATTTTACTAGTCAGGCTCTGTAAAAACTGAATTAACTTCCAAAAAGTGAGGATTGTATGTATGCCGTGGGGTGTGTGGGGGTGTAAGTGTGTGATGTGTGTGGTGTGTGTGTGTTTGATGTGTGTGTGATATGTGTTTGGTGTGCTGTATGTACTGTGTATTGTGTGTGGTGTCTGTGTGTGTACTCTATGTGTATATGTGTATGTGTGTGGTATGTGTGTGTTTGATGTGTGTGGTGTGTGTGTGGTGCTGTGTGTGTGGTATGTGTGTTAGGTTCATGTGTGTGTCGTGTGTTGTGGTGTGTGTAGTGTGTGTTGGGTGTGTGCAGTGTGTGTGCGTGTGCACACGGTGCAATGTGTGCAGTGTGTGGTGTCTGGGGTGTGTGCTTGTGCACATGGTGTGGTGTGTGCGGTGGGTTTGTGTGTGGTGTGTGCTGTTTGTGTGGTGTCTGTGTGTGGGGTGTGTGTGCGTGTGCACACGGTGTGGTGTGTGCTGTGTGTGTGTCATGAGTGCTTCTCTTAGTGTGTGGACATCAGTCTTCCAGACCAACTTTCTCCACGTGTCTGGGAACATAAGAAACAAGTTTCTGCAATAATTGCTACACAGCTTTTCCAGAGAGGGACCGAACCTCTGCGGTGAGTGGGTATCTGCGTCACTGCAGGAGGGAGTGTGAGGTCCCGGCTTGGCTCACACCCTCCATGAGTCTAGGCAGGGTCCAGGGTTTGGAGCCTTTCGTGGCTCTTGTTCCTGCTGGATCCCGCACAGTGGCCAGAGAGGGAGGGCTCTGTTTCCACCACCGGGCACCCGAAGAGGACTGGAGTGCGGGAAGACCAGGTAATCATAATGGTATTAATAATAGCAGTAATCATACTGTTCTATACCTTGTATATGGCATAAGGGTTTTAACTTTTATGTAACATAATTGTTGTAAAAATGTCCCCAGTTGTTTGTCTTGTGCTTTTTACATGGTGTTCAAATGTGTAAGAAGTTTGCATTTTAGGCAGTTTCGTTTATCACTCCAATAATACCACCAACGGGATAATTATTCTTGATTTGTCGGTTTAAAATGTTACCCTGTTACTACACAAAATTACACAAAATTTCTGTGTTTTTAATTCTCTTTCATTTACGTGTTTATTTTTGTGCCATATCAAATGTTTAATTTTGAAAAGTTATAATGAAACAACAAAAAACCTACAAGCACACCTCAGAAGTATTGTGGACTTGGTTCCAGACCACTGCAAGAAGACAAATGTTGCAATGAAGTCAGTCATACAATTTTTTTGGTTTCCCAGTGCATGTAAAAGTTATGTTTAAACTATACTGTAGTCTAATGAGTATGTTAATAGCCTTATGTCTAAAAACCGTATGTGCATACCTTAATTAAAATCACTTTATTGCTAAAAAATACTAACAAATGTCTGAGCCTTGAACAGGTCATAGTCTTTTTCTTGGTGGGGATCTTGCCTCTGTATTGATGGCTGCTGACTGCTCAGAGTAGGGGCTGCTGAAGGTTGGGTGCCTGTGACAATTTCTTAAAATAAGACAATGAGGTTTGTTGCATTGATACCCTGTTCGTTTCACAAAAGATTTCCCTGTAGCATGTGATGCTGTTTGATCGCATTTCATCCACAGTCGAACTTCCTTCAAAACTGGAGTCAGCCCTCTCGAACCCTGTTGCCGCTTTCTCAACCAGGTTTATGGAATATCCTAAATCCTTTGCTGTCATTTCAGCAATGTTCATAGCATCTCCACCTGGAGTAGATTCCATCTCCAGAAAATACTTTCTTTCCTCATCCATAAGAAGCAACTCCCCATTCGTTCAAGTTTTATCATGAGTTTACAGCAATTTCATCTCACCTTAAGGCTCTAATTCTAATTCTAGTTGTTTTGCGATTTCTACCGCATCTGCAGGGACTTCCTCCGCTGACATCCTGAGCCCTCAAAGTCATCCATGAGGGCTGGAATCAACTTATTCCAAACTCCTGTTAATGTTGATATTTCAGCCTCCCCCCATGAATCACAAATGTCCTTAATGGCATCTAGAATGGCGAATCCTTTCCAAAAGGTTTTCAGGTCACTTTGTTCAGCTCCATCAAAGAAATCACTATCTACCACAGCTATACCTTTACAAAATGCATTTCTTATTTAATAATAAGACTTGAAACGTCGGAACTGCTCCTTGATCCATGGGCTGGACAGTGGATATTGTATTAGCAGACATGAAAACAATAGTAGTTTCCCTATACATCTCCATCGAGGCTCCCAAGAAACCAGGTGCATTTTCAATGAGCAGCAATATTTTTAAAGGCATCATATTTTTTCTAAGCAGTAGGTCTCAACAGTGGGCTTAAATTAGTCAGTAAATCATGCTGTTAACAGATGTGCTGTCATCCAGGCTGTGGTGTTCCATTTCCAGAGCATGGAAAGAGCAGATTTAACATAATTCTTAAGGGCCCTGGGATTTTCAGAAAGGTGAATGAGCATTGGCTCAACTTGAAGTCACTCGCCGCAGTGGTCCCTGAAAGAGAGTCAGCCTGTCCTTTGAAGTTTTGAAGCCAGGCGTTGACTTCTCTCTAGCAATGAAAATTCTGCACGGCATCTTTGTCCAATGAAAGGCTGTTTCACCTTTATCGAAACTGATCGTTTAGTGTAGCCACCATCATCAGTGATCTTATCAAGAATCTTCTAGATAACTTGCTGCAGCTTCCCCATCTGCACTTGCCGCTTTATCTTGCACTTGTAGGTTACAAAAGTGGCTTCTTCACACCTCATGGACCAATCTGTCAGCTTCCAACTTTCTTCTACAGCATCCTCACCTGTCTCAGCTTTCGTAGAATTGATGAGAGTTAGGACCCTGCTCTGGATTAGGCTCTGGTTATGGGAATTTTGTGGCTGGTGTGATTTTCCATCCAGACCACTCAAACGTTCTCCTTATCAGCAATAAGGCTGTTTTGCTTTCTCATCATTTGTGTGTTCACGCAAGAGCAGTTTTAATTTCCTTTGAGGACTTTTCCTTTACATTTACAGCTTGACTGTTTGGTGCAGGGGGCTTATTGTGGCTTTTGACATGTCATCCTCACTAAGCTTAATCATTTCTAGCTCTAGAGTTAAAGTGAGAGATATGCAATTATTTCTTTTATTTGAATACTTGGAGTGATTATTGTGGTTATTTATAGGCTCGATTTAATATAACTGTGTCTCAGAGAACAGGAAGACCCAAAGACTGAGAGACAGAGAGAGAGAGAGAGAGAGAGAGACGGGGGAGCAGCTGGTTGGTGGAGCAGGTACAACCTAGAGACGCTGTATATGAAGTCTGCCATCTTATGTGGGCATGGATCATGGCACCCGAAACATTGACAATAATAACATCAAAGATCAGTGATCACAGACCACCATCACAGAGATAATAACGAACAGTTTAAATATTGTGAGAATCACCAAATGCGACACAGAGACTGAAAGTGCTTCTGAAAATTTGTTGGCAGTATACTTGCCCAAAGCAGGGTTGCCACAAACCTTCAGTTGGTAAAAAACAAAACAAAACACATTATCTGTGCAGCAGGAGAAAGTGAAACACAATAAAATGAGGTGTGCCTGTCCTTAAAATTTTCCTGGCGTGAAGGTAGTGAGTGGGCTCTCGGTAGGTTTGCTGGACTCAGGTATTGTGTGGCTTCGTTCAGTCATTCCAAGGTGCACTCAATAACCATCCTCCTAACAGATTCATTTTTTTTCTCTAAAAAATTAGAGAAATTTTTGGAATATTGCTGCTTTTTTCATGAAGAAATTCCAAATATGTAGTTGTCCTTTAAAAATCATATAATGCTCTAATGACTGATTTTTTTTTTTTTAATTAACTCTGTCTTCGTCACAGCAACTCCACAACACCCATCCCAGAGTATTTTAGTGCAATCTCATCATCCACTGCTCTGTACATTTATCCAGCAGTTTGGCGAGCATGGACCTTGTACTGACGGTCAAGGTAAAAATTCAACCTAAGGTGTGACTACTTGGGACTTTAGGTTAGGTCAAAGATCTCTTATGACAACTGACACCAAAATGTGACTCAAGTTTCAATTAGAAGGCTCTCTACCCTTTTAATATTCAGATATACATTACTCAGAAGCCAACCCTCGATTTTTCTCCCTCTACTTTACCCTGCAGCCACAGAGACCCTCTGTTTTCACCACAAGACTGACGTGGCTGCAGAAGTCTCCTCCTTTGGTGTCTTCTATATCAAGCATACCTCTCTCTCTCTCTCTTTCTCTCTCTCTCTCTCTCACTCTCTCTCTCTCTCTCTCTCTATATATATATATATATATTTTTTTTTTTTTTTCTGAAGATTTAGGGGCTCCTGGGAAGAAGTCATGTGCATCAAGCATTGCCTTTGGGACAACCTATAAAATTCCTCCTGCTTCTCCCCTTCATCTGGGAGCCTGGCCCCACCTGCTCCTCACCCTTCACAGCACTTCAGGCTCCTTACCTGGCCCTGGCCTCCAGCACAGCTGGAGAGAAGGAAGGTTCATTGCCCCTCCTCCAGCTGCTGCTGTGGGGAGGGAGCAGCCCTACCAGTTTTGACTGTTTCCAAAGATCTTCAAAGAAGTACAGTGAAGTCTTGGATTAACGTTTTCCAATTTACTTAAAGGCAATCAACTGTAAAACAAAAAATGTATAGTTCTTTACATTATGGAACCAATAATTCAGTATCAGTGAATTTCATGGTCACAAAATCCACCACCAAGACGTTTCTGATTGGGAAGCGAAGGTGCTAAAACTTTTACTGTCAGTAACTACACGTATTGTTTCAGCCCTGAAATCAAGACAGGAGAGCTAATAATTTTCATTCTTGGTGTGGAAATATGTTCCTGTTTCCTGTTGAATTATGTCAATCAAGGCAAGCAAGCATTCATTTTATTCCATTTCAAAGCACTTGTCTCATGCATTAATTTTTTGTTTTTTAAAAGTTTTTACTTAATTACATATTAAAATAATAGTCAGATTAACAAGTATTTGTCTATACATGTGATATAAGATTTTAAAATATATTGGCCAGGCGCCATGGCTCATGCCTGTTATCCCAGCACTTTGGGAGGCTGAGACGGGTGGATCGCCTGAGGTCAGGAATTTGAGACCAGCCCGACCAACCTGGTGAAACCCCATCTCTACTAAAAATATAACAATTAGCTGGGCGTGGTGGCACATGCCAATAATCCTGGCTACTCGAGAGGCTGAGGCAGGAGAATCACTTGAATCTGGGAGGCGGAGCTTGCAGTGAGCCGAGATTGCACCATTGCACTCCAGCCTGGGCAACAGAGTGAGACTCCGTCTCAATTAAAAAAAAAAAAGTGTGCACATATATATATATACACACACACACACACACACACACACACATACTGTAAAAGTCAAAATAAAATGTGTTAGGCATTCATTTTATTGAAAAATCATTTTAAATCAAATGTCATGGGGATACTCTGCAATGCACCCTTCAGCCCATTTCTACAACAGATTTATATATTGTCAGCAGTTGTCAGCAGACAGGAGCTATGATTGCACTCTAAAATTTATTTTACTACAAACATAAACCCTCGAAAACCTTCATAACATATTTTTCCCAATGGGTTTCAGTATGAATTGTGCATTTTGAAAATACCATGACTAGTTTAAAATCCATAAAAGACTGAAAAGAAATACTTACATTTCCCAAATGTGGCTTGTTACCTAGATCTACTAGTTTGTAAATGGATTCTGGCATTTAGGAAAATGAATTGTCTAAATTATCTGCTCATGGCTATCGGCCTCAGCATTGTGCTTTGCCTTTCCTTGCGATATTCCGCCCAGTGAGCGCCTGATACTTCTGGGGCGCCATTCCAGGTGCTGCAGTACAGCCACAACAAAGCAAAGTCCAGTCTTCATGGAGTTTGCTTTCTAATGAAAAAGGCAGATAATGAAGACAAAATCGAGGAAAATAATGGTGTAGTAGATGGTGTTAGGTGTATGAAGAAAAATAAAACAGGCAAAGGAACAGGGAGTGCCCGGCTGGTCTGTGGGGGTGGAGAGTCCTGCTGATTTATGTAGTTACTCAGAGAAGTTTCCCAGACATGGTGATATTAAGAATAAAGGCAATAAGGAAGGAAGCTTTGTAGATATCTGGGGAAAGAAATTCCAAAAAGGTCCTGGGGCAGGCTCCTGCTTGTCATTTCTGTGACCAGTAAAGGCGTTGATGTGGCTGGAGCAGAGAGGAGGCGACAGAGTGAAAGACCCAGAGATCAGAGCCAGGGGCAATGCACGGTGTAGTCCCGAAGGCCTCGTGGCCCGTGGTGAGGACATCCGCTTCCGGAAATACAGGAAGCCTATGAGCAGATTCTAAACACACGAATGATGTCCCTCCTCCCATTGAAAATAATCACGCTGGTTATTGTGCGGGGCACAGAAGCTGAAGTGGGGAAAGCAGAATGGATACTGCAATAACCCAAGACTAACTGATGTTAAAGGAGGCCAGGGTTGTAGAGCTGAGAGTGAGAAAATGATCAGACTCTACATACACGAAGCAGGGCTGCTAGAGCCAACTGACCAACTGGATGTGGCTATGAGATAAAAATATAGCTCATTTTTAGCCCAGGTTCACAACTGAAAGAATGAGGTCACTATTGAAATTAGTGACAAAAACCGCAATTACTTTTGCACCAACCTAATCACACATATAAGGGAGGGTGAAGGAAGAACAATTCTGAGGATATAAACGGGAATTTAGTTTCAGACGAGCAGAAGTTAAGACACTTCTTAGATTCCAAATGGAGTTGTACAGACACATCAGGAATCCAGCAGTGATGTCTGGGCCACAGATAAAATGTTTTGAATCGTTGTTATGCAGCTGTTATTTAAAATTTCAAATTTAGTTTATTTGGACTCTAGAATGAGTATAGATAGAGAGTTTTGAGGATTAACCTCTAGAGAACTTTGGCAGATAGAGGTGGATAAACCAAGCAAAACTATGAGAAGGTGCCACCGGTTAGGTAGATTAAGGGCAAGCATATTGTTTTTAAGTGATATTTTAAGATTTCAAAGTAAAAGAATATAAGTTAATATAAAATGTCAGCTCAGACAAAATTATAGTCAAATTGTTTCTATGTAATGCTAACGCCTTGAGAATTTGAAAAGAATTATATGGCTTCAGATAAAAAAAGAACAGCTAGAAAGTAAGAGAATTCAAGGTCCAGTTACGTCATTTCTTCTAAGTACACCACACTATAGAAGGCATTTAACGTGTGGAAGCCACAGTTTGAGTCAAATGTAAATAAGAACATTGCCCTAGATCAATGTGTGTTCAGCTGACTTCAGCTCTGTTTCTGCTAAAGTGTTACAGGAGAAGAACAACAGGGGAGAGATGAGGATTCGAGTGGCTACTGCTTTTACTGAGGAAAGAGGATTGAAAGCAAGGGAGTCAGGCAGTGGAACTTCCAAACAGATGCTCTCTGACATTGTGTGGGGAGAGAGGATAGGCTCTAGTTTCTTGAATTTTAAATTTGTGTCAAGAGAATGATCTCATATGATTTTTATTTTACTCTAAAAAAAAGTCAGTCAATCAATCTTAGAAACTATTTGAGTGTGCTCCTTCTTTCTCACACCTGGCATTGATCACAAATTTCCTGCCTTCATCTTCAGAATATATCCAAAACTTGTGCATTTCTCGTTCCCTCTGCCACCACAAATCAAGTCCGAGCCATTATTCCTTCATATTGGAATAACTGCAACAGCTTTCTAAGTAGCTCCCCTGCTTCTCTAGCTTCATCAGTAGATTCTTGTCTCACTCAGAATAAATTCCCAGCTCCTTCAGAGATGCCCTGCCACCTATGTAAGCTCATCCCCAGACTTCATCCCCATTTACCGAGCTCTTCTCTATTTTTCTAAAACATCAAGCACTGCTACACCTAGGGCTTCTGTAGTGAACTGCTCGCTCTTCCTGGAATGCTTTTCCCACAGACTTTCATTGACTTCCTCACTCCTTTTACATTGCTGTTCAAATGTCACCTGATCAGAGAGGCTCCGCACGGCCATCTGTGTTGCATAATGCTTCTTATCTCCTTCACCCTCCATAGTTTCCATGAAAGTTGTCATCATACTACCCATTATATGTGTACTTTTTGATTGTTTGCCTTTTTTCCTTACACTGGAATATAAGCTCTATGAGGGCAGGTATTTTATTAGTTTTGTTTATGCTGTGTCCTTAGTGCTGAGAATGTGCTGAGCATGCAGGCGACAGGGAAAGTTATTTACTAAATGGGTAAGTGCATAAATGAATGAATCCTCGAGTGGATGAATGAGTGAATTTGGTTCTTCTTGGGTGATAAATCAGAAATTAAAATAAATGCAATCACTTTGATGGAGAAAATTTTAGAAGGTGGCATCTCTTAAGTTTACCTAATCACAAAACACTGAGTTAACCAAATATTTACTTTCTCTATAGAGGAGCATAGGTTTGGATATCAGGGGCTGAGTTCCAGGTAGTAAATTATACTGGAAGAACACTGGGCCTAGATGCCACTGTTAATTCCTACAAGACCCAGTTACTTGGCAAATTCGTAAAGATTCTTTACTGCTTTTGCTACACTGAAAAATAATTATGTGTAAGATCCTGTCTAAATCTATAATTCCATACGCTAATTTTATATTGCATTTGCTGCTCTGCAACCTACTATCTGTGTGTGTATCAGTCATTTAACTCATCCAGGGATGCAAAATTGTAATCCGTAAAAATGAGTGATAATTTCCTTAATTCATTTCTTCTAAAATGCTCTCATATTTTTTTCCAGTAAGGACTTTCTGACTCTTACCTTGGTATATTTTCTACCTTTCTCCACCCGGACTTCAAGTTGAAGAGGATAGGGTAGATAGGAGCTTAAATCTGAAGCATTACTCTCTGATGTTTTTCCTGCCAAGTTGTGTTCCCAGCCCCAGGCAGGGATCTCCTTTTCCTGTCTCTGTGTTGGCAGCCTTCCTAAAGTTTTACTCTACTATTAACCTCTGTATTCTAATCCTGGAAGCTTTGTTACTGATATCTAAAGTCCATATTTGAAAGTTTCAAGAAAATGCTTTTTTTCTTGCAATAAATCCTGGCTGCAACAAATCCAAATCATTTGCTTTGAGACTATTACACATTGCATACTAAAAATCACTGCTCTTTTTAAACCTAGAACAAAAGAAGTAAGTGCTTTGTTCTGGGCCATATAGAAGTAAAACTTTCATGCAGCAAACAACTAAGGATTCCTAGAGATAAAGTTAATGCATTCTGGAACTAGAGAATAAGAAGAAGTTAAATTCAAAGTAAAAGATATCAGATAGTAAAAATAAGAGCAGAAATCAATAAAATTGGAAACAAGAAATCAATAGAGAAAATCAACAAAACCAAAGCTGCCTCTATGCAAAGATCAATAAAATTTATGAACTTGCAGTCAGTCTAAGAAAATATGAAAGAAGATACAAATTACTAACAGAAATGGAAAAGGGACCATTCTGATCCAACAGATACTAGAAAAATAATAAAGGAATTTCAGGGAGAACTCTAAACCTACTAATTCAATAACTTAGAGGAAAAGATTAATTATTTGAAAAAAATAACATCTATCAAAACATAAATAATCTGATTAGGCTTATAGTGACTTCAAATTTGAATTATTAACTAATAACTTTCTAAAACTGAAAGTGCTGGGCTCAGGCAGTTTCAATGGTGGATTCTACCAAATATTTAAGGAACAAATCATACCAACAGTCTGTAATTCCTTCCAGAAAACAGAATCCGAGGAAACACTTCTTAACTTTTCCTATGTGGCTAGCATTAATCAAATACCAAAGCTAGCAAAAATGTTACAAAAATGGAAATTATAGACCAAGATACAGTTTGGTTTTGTGTCCCTGCCCAAATCTCATGTTCAGTTGTAATCCAATGTTGGAAGAAGGGCCTGTTGGGAGGTGATTGGAAGATGGGAGCAGATTTCCCCCTTGCTGTTCTTGTTATAGTGAGTGAGTTCTCACAAGATCTTGTTGTTAAAAAGTGTGTAGCAGCTCCCACTTTGCTCTCTTCCTCCTACTCCAGCCATGTGGGAGATGCCTTCCCCACCTTCACTTTCTGCCGTGATTATAAGTTTCCTGAGGCCTCTCAAATAATGCTTTCTGTACAGCCTGTGAAATCATGAGCTAATTAAACCACCTTTTAAAAATAAATTGCCCAGTCTCAGGTCGTTCTTTATAACAGTGTGGGAAAGTTGGTACCAGGAGTGGGGTATTGCTATAAAGATCCCTGAAAATGTGGAAGCAATATGGAAACTGGGTAACAGGCAGAGGTTAGAACAGTTTGGAGGGCTAAGAAGAAGACAGGAATATGAGGGAAAGTTTGGAAATTTCTAGAGACTTGTTAAATTGTTGTAACCAAAAAGTTGATAGTGACATGGACAATGAAGTCCAGGTTGAGGTGGTTGCAGATGGAGATGAGGAACTTATTGGGAACTGAAGTAAAGGTCACTCTTACTATGCTGTAGCAAAGAGACTGGCAGCACTGAGCCCTTGCTCTCGGGCTCTGTGGAACTTTCAACTTGACAGTGATGATTTGGGGTGTCTGGCCGAAGAAATTTCTAAGCAGCAAAGCATTCAAGATGTGATCTGGCTGTTTCCAACAGTGTATGGTCATATGTGTGAGCAAGTAAAGTACCTGAAACTGGAACTTACATTTAAAAGGAATGAAGAATATAAAAGTTTAGAAAATCTGCAGCCTGACCATGTGGTAGAAAAGGAAACCCCATTTTCTTGGGAAGAATTTAAGCCACCAACTGCAGAAATTTGCATAAGTAAAGAGGAGTCAAATGTGAGTGGCCAAAACAATGGGGAAAATGCCACAAAGGCATTTCAGAGACCTTTACAGCAGCCCCTCCCATCACAGGCCTGGAAGCCTAAGAGAAAAGAATGGTTTCATGGGCTGGGCCTAGGGCCCTGCTGTCCTGTGCAACCTTGAGACACTGTTCCCTGCATCCCAGTCACTCCAGCTCCAGCTGTGGCCAAAAGGGACCCAGAAATATCTTAGGCCACTGCTCCAGAGGGTGCAAGCCGTAAGCCTTGGTAGCTTCCATGTGGTATTGAGCCTGTGGGTGCACAGAGGGCAAGAGTTGAGGCTTCACATCTTCTATCTAGATTTCAGAGGATGTATGGAAATATCTGGATATCTGGCAGAAGTCTGCTGCAAGGATGGAGCTCTCATGGAAAACCTCTACTAGGGCAGTGCAAAAGGGAAATGTGGGATTAGAGCACCCACACAGAGTCACCACTGGGGCACTGCCTAATGGAGCTGTGAGAAGAGGGCAACCATTCTCCAGAGTCTAGAATAGTAGATCAACTGACAGCTTGCACCATCTACCTGGAAAAGCTGCAGTCATTCAATGTCAGTCTGTGAAAGCAGCTGCAGAGGTTGCACCCTGCAGAGCCAAAGGGGCAGAGTTGCCCAAGGCCTTGGGAACTCACCCCTTGCATCAGCTTGCCCTGGATGTGAGACATGGAGTCAAAGAAGATATTTTGGGGCTTCCAGATTTAATGAGTGACCTGCTGGGTTTTAGACTAGCATGGAGCCCTTCGCCTTTTTTTTTTTTTTTTTTTTTTGGCTAATTTCTCCCATTTGGAACGGGAACATGTATGCAATGCTTGAATCCCCATTGTATATTAGAAGTAACTAACTTGTTTTTGATTTTATAGGCTTATAGAAAGAAGGGACTAGACTTGTCTCAGATGAGATTTTGAACTTTTCAGTTACATGCTGGAATGAGTTAAGACTTTGGGGTACTGTTGGGAGGCATGGTTATATTTTGCAATGTGAGAAAGGCATGAGATTTGGGAGGGACCGGGGCAAAGTAGTATGACTTGGATTTTTGTCCCCACCCAAATCTCATGTTGAATTGTAATCCAGTGTTGGAAGAGGGGGCTGGTGGGAGGTGATTGAATCATGTGGTGGATTTCCCCCTTGCTGTTCTAGTGATAGTGAGTGAGTTTTCAGGAGATCAGGTTGTTTAAAAGCATGTAGCATGTCCCCCTTCAGTCCCTTCTTTCTGCTCCAGCCATGTAGGATGTGCCTTCTTCCCCTTTGCCTTCTGCCAGGATTGTCAGTTTCCTCAGGCCTCCCCAGCCATGCTTCCTGTGCAGCCTGTACAACTGTGAGTCAATTAAATTTATTTTCTTTATAAATTACACAGTTTCAGGTAGTTCTTTATAGCAGTGCAAGGATGGACTAATACAAACCACAATCTTTCATGAACATAAATGCAAAAATTCTTAACAAAATATTCACAAATTAATTCTGGCAATGTATAAAAGGATTTTAAATTGCAATTGCAACCAAGTGGGATTTATTCCAGATATGCAAGTCTGGTTCTACACTCAAAAATCAATTTATACAATCTATTGCATCAAAAGGCTAAAGAAGAAAAATTATATTATTATGTCAGTGAATGTGGCAAAGTACCTGCATAATTCAACACTCATTCATGATTAAAAAAAAAAAAAAAGAAAGAAAAGAAACTCTCAGAAAACTGGAAATAGAAGGAAACTCCTTCAACTTGACAAAATAATAGTTACTAAAAAAAGTGCTAATATTGTACTTTGTGGTTAGAAACCAGATGCTTTCAACCTATGATTGGTTACAAGACAAGGATGTCCACTCTGACCACTCTTATTCAACACTGTACTAGAAAACATAGTTACTGTAATAAAATAAGAAAAATAAAGGGGAAACATATGGCGAATAAACAAATAAACTTTCCTTGAAATGAACAAGTTATCTAGCAGAATAAAAAAAAAATCTTGTGGACCTAATAAGTGATCATAAAAAGATTTCAAGATACAAAGTTAATATACAAAAGTCATTTGCTTTCCTGTATACCAGCAATTGATAAGTGAAATTTTAAATTAAAATCAGAAGAGGTTACATACAGCATGATTCCTATATAACATTCTGGAAGAGGCAAAACTAGAAACAGTGAAAAGACCAGTGGTTGGCAGGTTCTTGGGGAAGCGGGGAGAGATGAATTGTTGGAGCACAGGGGAGTTTTAGAGCAGTGAAAAATTCTTCATGATACAGTAATGGTGGCTTTGGGGTTGGTTAGCTTGTATCCTGCAGCTGTTGTCACAGACTGGCATTGAATGACTGTAGATTTTTAGAGATTTTTTATCTCTATCTAATCAGCCCAAAAGCCACCATAACAGTATTACCATTAGATATATCTAATCAGCCCAAAAGCCAGTGTCATGTTTAATATTATGCCCACATCCCCATTAACTCCATAACAAGAGGAAAAATAAAGCATTATGAGTAACATTACTTAAAACTTCTGTGTAAATTTTAGGCAAATAGTGATATTTATAGCTTAAAAACATGCACTTGTCAAACTCCATGGAATTGACAACAAAAAGGGTGAATTCTAATGTAAATAAATACAGCACATGCACGATACTATTGCAAGACATTAATAATAGGTGAAACTATATGTGGGTTGGGATGGGGTAAATTTGGTATATGGAGACTCCCTGTAATTTCTTCACAGTTTATTTTTTCTTTTGATAAACCTAAAACTGATCTAAAAATAAAGTCTATTAATAAAAAAATGAGTCCACATTTTCAAATTAATATTACATTATGCTTATCATTGAAATATATAAGATTAGAATCTGGAAGGAAAAGGAACAATGCTATGACCAAAACAAGTTGACAGGCAATGTGAAGGCTGAGTTTGGGTGGATGTCTCTGTGTTCTAATTGTCTCGTGTTTCATTGTGACGACTCAATAGATACAATGCGTAGTTGATAGCTCAAGATACAAAGGCATAATTTTATTATATAAAGTTATACATATCACTAGGGTAGTCAAAAATCTAAATGATAAAATTTCCCCTTCTCCAAAAGAAAATACAGTTAAAGAAAAGATAAATGATACAATGAAAGACTGTTTAGTAAGAGAAAACATTATTGATAATAAGAACAATATACTATAACAGAACTATAAACAAACATGTCATATCTGTATCAATATATCTAATTGGTTCAAGATATATTGGGCATGGTGGCTCACACCTGTTATCCCAGCACTTTGGGAGGCTGAGGCAGGTGGATCACTTGAGGTCAGGAGTTCAAGACCAGCCTGGCTAACATGGCAAAATGCTGTCTCTGCTAAAAGTACAAAATTAGCCAGGCGTGGTGGCAGGTGCTTGTAGTCCCAGCTACTTGGGAGCCTGAGGCATGAGAATCCCTTGAACCTGGGAGGCAGAGGTTGCAGTGAGTTGAGATTGCGCCACTATACTCCAGCCTAGGCGACAGAGTGAGACTCCATTTCAACAACATGAACAACATCAGTTCAAAAGCCAGTATCATGTTTAATATTACACAAACATCCCCATTAACTAACTCAGTTAAAAGAGAAAGATAAGCATTCTGAAGAACGTTACTTATAACTTCTGTGTAAACTTCAGACAAACACGTGATATTTACAGCTTAAACACATGCCCATTTATTTTTTTTCCTTCCTGTCATAATCCAAGTGATATATGTCTCTTGTTGGCCAATTCTACCTCCTCTTGAATTTATCTTTCTAAATTACACCTGGTCATTTTTTTTTAACTTTCTTATTGATTGAAATATACTCAAGACCTTCCTGTTCAGATACACAAAAATTAACAAACAAAAAAACACACAAACAAAAGTCAAAATTTTCCCTGATGGCATATCTTCTGTCAGAGAAGATATACTCTACTACCTCTATCAAGCTTGTTGTAAGAATTATTTTACTCTTGATGTCTCCAGTGACTCACTGTGCTTGATTTTGTCTTTGAATTCACTCCTCAGCTCAGGAGAATCTCCTTCCCCTCACAATTCCTGTGAAAACTCCTTGTCCATCCACCCTCAGCAGTCTCCTTATACCTGAACCCAATAGGTACTGTGTGTCCCTGTCTTGGTCAGTAACCAATACTGGGCTGGCCTTCCTCCTTGATGTTTTCTCTTTTTTCCATGCCTAGAGAGCTCTCTTAGTTTTATTTTTAATTCACAACCTTTTCTCATTTCCGTTTGTCTTCAGATTCTTCTCTTCTCCGTAGCTTGGACCAGGGGCACTGGAAATGGAAGAAAATGAATGTGAATTAGTTCAAGATAAATCAAGGAGGCTGAGTAACTGCAATGTGGTCATTGCTAAGGCATGACAAGTAAAAGAGAGGAAGGTGACAAGGCTGATTTTCTAGTGTCTGGTTTATCCAACTGAGTGCTTGATATTAACAATTCCTGAAAGACCACTGGGGTGTGAGTATATTTGGGGTACAGGAATTATGGGTTAGTTTTGACGTATGTTGAGCTTAAAGGAATCAATCACTCTCATGGTGTCATTTCTAACTGCTCCAGTTTTAAAATCTAAATTCAGCCAGCTCTTACTCCAAGCACAATCTTTATATTTTCACTTTCTTGCTCCAATATTCCAGCTGCAACTGCACTTTGATCTCCTTAGAAACTTAAGTCTATAGCTTCCTTTAATGTTTTCCATAAGCTCCTCAGGCCTTCCCTTCCTTCCCTAGAGAGCTTATGTTAAAAGTATACACCTATTATGTATCCACAAAAATTAAAAATAAAAATTCAAAAGCTATGTTCCCATATTTCACGCAGTACTGACAAAACCCTAAGTCAGAGGTTCCCAAATCTCTTTTCACAGTGCCATTAATTTCTTGTTGTTTTTCCATAGCATACCCAGAGAAGAAGAAATATCTGACAGTTTCATTTCTTAGGTAGTTGTGTCTACACAACTTAATAAGTATTCATACCAGAACAACTCAGGAGCCACATGAAAAAATGTAAATTGGAAAAAAGTGATATTTTTCTTTCATTTTTAGCCAGAATTAAGGATGAATGGGATGTGCGTGTCTGCTAGACGTTGTACAACTGGTCATGCTTGCGATCTGGTGGAACATCACTGACCATCATGTTCTGTTTCACACTGATTTTAGTATAACACTTTCTTCTTATCACAGAAACCTCTGACAACCCAACTTCACAAAGACACCGTGTCATTATGAGCATGGTCTAGTTGAAAGTGAATGCCTGCAAGCTCATTCTTGAGATATTTCAAAGGCATTGGGGGTCATCATTTTTACCAATTTTGTGAAATTGCAAATTCTTGAGTCCATGCCGCCATTGTCTTTCCTGGGGAATACAACATCATGAGAATTTTTCTTTTCTTTTCTTTGTTTTTGTTTTTTTTTTTTCACTTTTAATCTTGTTCTCCAACTTTGGTTTCACACTGCAGCCAGAATCGTCTTTAAAAGGACAGAAGTCGCGTCATGCTGGTTCTGTGTCTGTAACCTTTCAAAGACTTCTTACTCTCACAAGAGGGTCCAGTTCCTCATCCTTTGTGATTTGTGGTCTGCTTGCCCCCAACCTCATTTCTTACCAAATTTACACCTCTATCCCTTTTACTCAATTTCATGACACACTGTGTTTCCCTCAGTTTCTCAAATGTGCTGGATTTTGGTCTTTTTCACAGACTCTTCTTTCTGCCTGGAACAAATAAGTGTTCCTTCTTTTTTACCTGGTTAACTTCTCATTTTCTATATTTTTTTCTTAGCCATTTTTTCCTCAAGGGAGCATTGTCAGATTCCACAGGCTCAGTTAAATTTTATTGCTATGTGTTTCCTTTTGTAACTCATTCTAGGACAAATTGAAATATTGCAAGTAAATGGTGTGATTGCAGGTACATCATATTTTTCCTTGACTAGTCTATGGACTCACTGAACACACTGACTATTTCATGGTCACCTCTGCACCAGCTGCTCAAATGGTGCATAGAAAGGGATCAAAAATATTTACTAAACAAATGAAAATACACCTGCCATAACAAAACATAGATCTTAAGGACATGTTTTACCAAGTAATAATAACTATTGTATTAAGAGTGTAACGACTGTAATATATCTTACAGTCCTCAGTGATAGAATCATACAACATTGTACTCCAGGAAACTTGGCTGTTTTGTAGTAAAACTTTGTGTATTATTCACTGAAGTTTTAACAGTTATCGTATGCAATGGGCTTCACTCATATCATTTGGTTTTACTTATATGCAAAATCTAATATCTAAAATGAGTAAATTCATATCTATAACATACTGAATTGTGTAAGTTTATTCTTAAAATATTAAAGTTTGCGCAATTTGATTACTTATTTAGAAAAACTTGTATAAAAAATCAAGCACTGATAAAAATCATTCAAACATTTATTTATTTATTTATTTATTGAGCCGGAGTCTCGCTCTGTGGCCCAGGCTGGAGTGAGCGGCGCCATCTTGGCTCCCTGCAAGCTCCGCCCCCCGGGTTCCCGCCATTCTCCTGCCTCAGCCTCCCGAGTAGCTGGGACCACAGGCGCCGCCACCTCGCCCGGCTCATTGTCTGTATTTTTGGTAGAGACGGGGTTTCACCGTGTTAGTCAGGCTGGTCTCGATCTCCTGACCTCATGATCCGCTGCCTCGGCCTCCCACAGTGCTGGGATTACAGGCGTGAGCCACCGCGCCCGGCTCAAATATTTATTTTTAATAGAAGAAAGCTCGGGTCAGTTTTATTTTGAAACAGTTGATGTATAACCAGCAGCATTTGGGGAGTTTCTGTGACATTTACCTGAATGCCTCTTAGTCACCCAGCGGCAGTCACGTGGAGCAGGCTTTGGAGGGAAAAAACATTCCAGGTCTTCATCCTCATCTCACACAAGAAAGTAGGAGCTGGAGAACGAAACTGTATTCTGCTTCCACCTGGGAAGAAACTTTCCCCTAGACCTGGAGAAGGTTCTTTTCAGCAAAGGGCAAGTATGGCTTCTGAAGTCATTTTCTGAAGGACCAGAAATAGCTACTCATTTTCTCCTACAAACTTGCTATGGATGCTGTGTGTTTGAGGTGAAGTCAAAGCTGGCACGTGTGGTGGAGGCCATGAGAGCTCACCCTGCCTTGCTGCCTTTCTAAACTGTTTTCTATAGTGCTCGGGCAAAAAGTCTCTATGCATCTCTCTGTCCCAGAAACATCCCAAATGAACTGGGTTTCTTTTGTTGCTGTTTCTGTTGAAGCGAAGAGCTTTTAAATTCCCTTTAGCCCTTCACCTAGGAAGAGCAGGGATTATGTGCGTTTCATCAGCATCTCAAACTTGGCTTAATGAAAGAGGACATTGGTTCCTTTGTTCCATCACCAGGAAAGCTTTGCTTCTCTCACAAAGAAGAGAAGAATCAGAAGCCTCATTTTTAAAGGCCTATCATACTCAGTCATCTATACTTCAAGAATGTGTTTTACAATGAGGTTTTTTTAGCCTTGGAGAAGTTTTAAAAGAAAAGATTGAGCGTTTGGGAAGAGAATGGACTGAGGAGCGAGGTAGTGAGTGTAGAAAATCCTGCTAGCTCATTATTAAAGGAATCTGGAATGCAACCTCCATGGTGGGCAATAATTTTCGTTAAAAAAAAAACTGCCATAGCTGCAATACCTAGAACATGGTATAGCACATATCAGTAAATACTTTTAAAATGAACATATAAAACCAAGTCTAGATCCTCTCAGATTGATTGACAATGGAAGGAACAGTTCTACACAGAGACATGAAATGGGGCCACTTCAAACCTCATCTCCAGCCTATCTAGTTACATTGTATGAATAGCAAAGTGGGCAGAGGTACTGGTTGAGGGAACAGTGCATAGCTGTCTGCAGAGAGATTGCACTGCCTAGAGCTTAGGGGCCCAGCAGGTCTTAACCTTCCTTCTGGCAATGGGTGCAACATTGCATGGATAACTGAGAGTTACCTGTAATTATTTTAAGACTTATCATTTTAGCATGTAATTTGCCTTTCTCTTATTCTTTTTACACAAGAGAAATCATAGTTCCTTCAAAAAACCACTACATGGAACCATTACTCTTTACAATTTGGCCTCTTTCCATAGAATAGTGTGTAGTGTTTGGCCATCATTTGTACCACAGCAATTCTATTGCTTCTGGAAGAAAATGGGTGCCAGGTTTGAAACATCTCATGCATCATTCTGGTCTAAATATGAAACTATTTGAGATAGTGTGACAGATCCAGCACCAAGAGATGGTAGCATAGAAAAAATTCGAAATTGTCACTTAAAACAGGTAGCAGAGACTAGTCAAGGAAGATGCTCGGCAAAGTCCTGCTTTCAAAACTGGATTTTAATTATTCTGTATTCTATTATTTATTTATTTATTTCTGATTTCAAAAAATGGTACAAGTTCTTTTGTGGAAATTTTGAAAACATACAGAAAATAACTAAAGAAGAAAAAAGAGTAATCATAACTTCATTGCCCCTGTATAATTATTGTCAACACCTTGGCATGCAATCTTTCCAACTTTCATTTTTTAACTCTTATTTTGGGTCTGGAGGTACATGTGAAGGTTTATTACATAAGTAGATGCATGTCACATGGGTTTGTTGTACATACTATTTCATTACCAAAGTATTAAGCCCAGTACCCAACAGTTATCTTTTCTGCTCCTTTCCCTCCTCCCACCATCCTCACTTATGTAGGCCCCATTGTCTGTTGTTTCCTTCTTTGTGTTCATAGATTCTTATCATTTACACACTTATCATTTACACAACAGTGTTCTCACTTACAAGTGAGAACATGTGGTATTTTATTTTCTGTTCTTGCAGTAATTTGCTAACGATAATAGCTTCCAGCTCCATCCATGCTACTGCAAAAGACATGACCTCATTCTTTGTATGGCTGCATAGTACTCCATGGTGTATATGGGCCACATTTTCTTTATCCAACCTGTCATTGATGGACATTTAGGTTGATTCCATGCCTTGCTATTATGAATAGTGCTGCAATGAACATTCATGCGCATGTGTCTTTATGGTAAAATGATTTATATTCTTCTGGGTATATACCCAGTAATAGGATGGCTGGGTCAGATGGTAGAGCAACAGATATATTAGAAAATCTTCAACATCACTCATCATCCAAGAAATGCAAATCAAAACCACAACGAGTTGTCATTTCATACCAGTCAGAATGGCATTTGTTAAAAAGCCAAAGTTAACAGATGTTCATGAGGATTCAGAGAAAAAGGACATTTATACACTGTTAATGGAAATGTAAATTAGTTTAGCCATTGTGGAGGGAAGTTGGGCGATTTCTCAAAGAATTGAGAGTTGAACTACCATTCAACCCAGCAATCTTATTACTGGATATATACCCAAAAGAAAGTAAGTCATCGTAGCATGAAGATGCATGCACTTGCATGTTCATTGCAGCACTATTCATGATAGCAAAGACGTGGAATCCATCTAGGTGCTTATCAACAGTGGACTGGATAAATAAAATGCAGTACATATACACTGTGGATTACTACACAGTCATAAAAAATAATGAAATAATGTCCTTTGCAGAAACATGGATGGAGCTGGAGGCCATTATCTGAAGCCAGTTAACAGAGCAACAGAAAACCAAATACAGGGTGTTCTCACTTAAAAATGGGAGCTAAACATTGGGCACACATGAACATAAAGATATCAGCAACAGACACTGGAGACTACTAGAGTCGGGAGGGATAGACAGTGTCAAAGACTGAAACACGACCTTCGGGTACTAAGCTCAATGCCTGGATGACAGGATGAATTGTACCCCAAACCTCAGAGTTACACAATACATCCATGTAACAAACCTGTACATGTACCCCTGAGTCTAAAATAAAAGTTGAAAAAAAAATTGTCAAGTTTAGGGAAAGGAAGACATGCTGGCTTATCTGTCAACTCTCCATGTTGGCACAGGACAGGACATACCTTTTTCCTGTCTGGTCCTTGATTTCTCTCCCTACCTAGTGTGGCATATTCTAGCAGGTCACGTCACACTAGAGATGTGAGAACTTTTGCTAACTCTATGTACTTAAATGGCTTTTTCTCCATTCGCAGTACAGGGATCTTCATTTCCTTCAGGGCAAGGAAACTGACTTTTATTTTGTCATACATTCTTCCTAATCTATTATTTATAAGTGAACTTTATTTCTCAAATCCCTCAGGGTTCTAGTATTTGGTTCTCAAAAGGGCTTGAAAATCATTGCCTCCCATACATAATGTCTCTACAGTGAGTATTGAAAATGTATTTGGAAAAAAAGAAAAAGCCAAAAATAGTTTTGTTGTAACCAGCATTTTTGGAGGTAAATAATAAGTGCTATCTGTTGGGAACAGGAATAAAAGAATAAAAATGAATTACTGAGAGGAAATTAGATTGGTTGAATTATTGTATTGGTATGTTTAGTCAAATAAAGTTTTTTAAAGAGTAACGGTTTTTTTAAGTCATAACATATCTCCTCATGGATGAGGAATCAAAGTGGCTGTGTCGGAGCATGTTGCAAAAGAGACTGTAATTGGAGAGCTCAACAACCCCTCGCAACGGATAGAAACTACATAGGACATCAGCAAGGATATAGAAGGACCTCAAATACCTACAGGACCTAATAAACATTTATAACACACCACCTCTTCCAAGTGCACATAGAATAGTTATCAAAATAGACTATGACCTTAGCCATAAAAAAACTCAATAAATTTTTTAAAAATTGAATAATTCAGAGTATGTTATTTGACCACAAGTGAATACAAATAGAAATCAAAAGAAAAATAACAGGAAAGTCTCCAAACACTTGAAAACTGGACAGTTTTAAATAAAAAAATTAAAACTAAATAAGGGGAAGGGTCAAGATGGTGGAATAGAAGCAGCCAGTGTGGGCTGCTCTCAGGGAGAGGAGACAGGGTGGGGAACACTGACCCTGCAATATGATTGTCTAAGAAACTGTGTTTGGATCCACCAAGGCAGCGATGGGACACAGAGAACAGAGGGGAGCAAAGCTGAGAAAGGGACCTGTGCCAGCCTGGGAACGGGAGATTCCACCTGCCCCCCAATCCACTAGGCTGATACACATAACTGCCTGCAGTCTTTGTGGAGGCAACACTCAGGTCCACAGGGACTCCCCCAGCAGGCCGTGGACCCCAGTGCAGCCTGGTGCCAGTGCCACAGCTTCACAGAGGCCACCGTCAGTCGCAGTGCCCAGAAGCAATAAGGTTACTACACCACTCCTCAACAGACAGGGCCCGGTGAGGAGCCAGCTTCCAGCACAGCAGCTCTGCTTCTGCTTGAACTCTATAGGCAGGTGCAGCTCCGGGTCCCCCCAGGAAGCACCTGGATGGTGGGAGGCGGTGACTCCATTTGCTGCTCATAGCCAGGCAGGCCACGCCTGCAAGAGACCCCAGCACAGTGGACCCACTTCTGCCTGAATTCTGGAGGCAGGTGCAGCTCCAGGTCCCCCCAGGAAGCACCTGGATGACAGAGCAGGCAACCACACTTGCCCATGCTTCTCCCAGCCAGGTGGGACATGCCAGTTGGGGATTCCAACACCTCTGCCTGAACTCTGTGGGTGGGCAAAGCTCCAGTTCCCCTGGGAAGCACCCGGTCACTGGATTGGGTCACTTCACCCATCCCCACTGCTGAGAGTCGGTTGGGACTTGCCGGCTTCTGCAATGCCCAAGAAGTGGGGAAGCCGTCATTCTCAACACTGAGAAGAGTGAGGTGCCTGGGATTGCAGAGTGAGTGGAGTGACAAGGCATACCTGCCTCCAAAGGACCTGCTGGGAAGGGTATAACCCCTCCGTGAGAGAGCCCCATGGACCACAACACCTAACAAAGGAAAGGCAGGCACAAAGCCAGTGATCAGAGGGAGCTTCTCTAATGCTCAGGAGTGGACCAGGTTAGGAGTCACCTCTGTCCTCCACCCGCCACCACAGAGCACTACTGCCAGCTGCGTCAAACACCACCACAGAGCACTACTGCAACTACAGCAAACACCACCACAGAGCACAACTGCAGCTGCACCAAAGACCACCACAGAGCACTATTGCCAACTACACCAAAATAGAAAAGAACCCTCTGGCAAGTAAGAGCCTATCCACCACCACCACAGAGCACTACTGCCAACTGCAGCAAACACCACCACAGAGCACTACTGCAACTGCAGCAAACACCACCACAGAGCACTACTGCCAACTGCAGCAAACACCACCACAGAGCACTACTGCCAACTGCAACAGACACCACCACAGAGCACTACTGCCAACTGCAGCAAACACCACCACAGAGCACTACTGCCAACTGCAACAGACACCACCACAGAGCACTACTGCCAACTGCAGCAAACACCACCACAGAGCACTACTGCAACGCAGCAAACACCACCACAGAGCACTACTGCCAATTGCACCAAAATAGAAAAGAACCCTGTGAGTAAGAACCTATCCACCGGTCAACATTCTTAAACCTCACCTATTGGATCACAGCCCAAGATACAACATCAGAATATTTTGAAGTACACAGTACCTTTGAAAACTAAGGCAGAAATCTAGCTACAAATAAAGATTCTAAACAGAGTCTTGGCCCTCTGAAAACACTCAGAAATGAAGCCAGCTGACTATAGTCAACTTACATCACAGTGAAAGGAACATCTGGCCTCACACATGATAAAGAATCAATGTAAGAACTCTGGAATCTCAAAAGCCATGTGTTCTCTTGCCTCCAAACACACATACATACTAGCTCCCCCAAAATGACTCTCAGCCATAGTGGGATGACTAAAATGAAAGTCATAGAATGCAGAATCTGAATGGCAAGGAAGGTCATTGAGATTCAGGTGAAAGTTGAAACACAATGCAAGGGCTCAAAGGTATTGAGTAAGGTGATCCAGGAACTGAAAGACAAAATGACCATATTAAGAAAAAACCAAACTGAACTTCTGGAACTAAATAATTCACTTCAAGAATTTTATAGTAAAACCAAAAGCATTAACATCAGAATAGATCAAGTTGAGGACAGAACCTCAGAGCTTGAAGTCTGGTTCTTCAAAGCAACTCAGTGAGACAAAAATAAAGAAAACATAATTTTAGAAAATGAACAAAACCTCCAAGAAATATAGGATTATGGAAAGAGACCAAGTCTGTGACTCATTGGCATACCTGAAAGAAGCTCTACAATCTCTAGCACATGGCTTCCAAGGTCACTTCCAAGGTCACGCTGCTCATTTCCTTCCCAGCTAAGAGAAACAGGGACTTGAATATGGAGGACCCATGCTGCCACCTGGAAGAACCCAGCCTCAAGTAGTACATACCACTTTCATTCACGTTCTGATGCCGAAATTAGTCATCTTGTCTCCCCTAACTTTAAGGGTGCATGAGAAATGTGGTCTATATGTGTGCTCAGTAAGAGCAGTAGCATACATGTTGGTGAACAACTATCACTCTGATAGAATCACTATTATCAAATTGTAAGGGGAGGGTATATAAATGCAATAAGGGAGAGAATGGGAGATAGATTTACAGGCAATTTGTCTTTATTTTTATTGAATGTAGCTCTACAATATCAGGGTAGCTTAAGTGGTATAAAGTTCTAAGAGCCAGCCATAGTAGAGAGAATTTATCACTGAGATGCTCTGAATACAAAGAAATGTTACCAGTACTATCATCTGGGAATTCCTTCACTGTAAAGTTATAGAGTTGTCCTCTATGAATAACACCAATATCCAATAATGCAAATTTGAATATAGCAAATATTAAATGCATATGTCTATATGAATCAGCTCAGCAAACAATTATGGATTAATTAATAAAACAGAGCTCTATTCCTTTCTAGGGTTATTCCCTGGAATATCTTATCACTTGGTAAAGTACTGTTTGGTTATAAAGTTGGATCTTTAAATGTCAAAAGAACGACTAATATGTGATATGGTTTGGATGTTCGTGCCATCCAAATCTCGTTGGGAAATGTGATCCCCAGTGGTGGAGGTGGGGGCTGGAGGGCACTGTTTATGTCATGGCAGTGGATCCCTCATGAATGGCTTGGTGTGTCCCTGTGGTAATGAGTAAGTTCTTATTCTATTAGTCACCTGAGAGTTGATTGTTACAAAGAGCCTGGCAACACCTCCTCTCCCTCTTTCTCTTTCTCTCACCATGTAACACACCTGCTTTCCCTTCACCTTCTGCTACAGTTGTAAGTGCCCTGAGGCCTCACCAGAAGCAGATGCTGGCACCATGCTTGTACAGCATGCAGAACTGTGGGCCAAATAATCCCTTTTTCTTTGCAAATTGCCCAGACTTAGCTATTGCTCTATAGAAACACAAAATGAACAAATACAATATGTTTTACCAAAAACACAATTTTACTTGATAAAGTTGTTTAAGGAATTGTTTGCACTTCATATTGAATATTATATTTTAAAACAGATCAATTACAGCAAAATTTTGAAAAATATTAAAATGTAGGAGAGTAATAAAATCTTTAATCCTTGTCTGTTTTCATTAAACTTTTTCTAATCATAGTGTCTTAATGAGCTATAAATGTCAGTTTGCTGTAAATCTGCTAGAAATGCTAAAGTTGATCTTTAAATTTGATATGGTTTTAAAGCTACTAATTAAAATGTGAAAGAAAATAATTTTATCTAGAGTTATTCTTTTTGTGTTTATGTGTGTATGTAATTTGTGTATGTTTATACAGTTTTAAAGTTTGCATGGGTCAATAATAGTGATCTCAATACAAATAACAAGAGAGAAATAGGGGCAATAGTTAGAAATATTTTACACAAACAAAACAAAAAAAGACACGCATATAACAGTCAGCCGCTAATAACAAAAATGGGATTGGTTGCTTTGATAAACTTTATATGATGATATAATACAGGAAGTCATTTAGTGGTGCAGCTCTTCATATTAGTGAGAGGCCATTGTCTATTTGTCTGCGTTGTCTATTTCCTGCACTGCCTGGAAGTGCAGGCAGTCAGAGCTGGAGATGACATAGTTGAATTCGATAAGGCTCATCTCCAATCAAAATCAGAATACATTCTTATACTAGGACAATCACTGTCTCAACAAACTCTATATTTTTATTTAACTCAAAATTAAACCAATATTTTGAGGAAGATTTTATAAGATTTACCTTCTTCTATTTTCTAAAATTATTATGGATACAAAATAGGTGTACATATTTATGAGGTCCGTGTGACGTTATTACACAAGGATACAACATGCAATGATTAAGTTCGGGTAACTGGGATACCTATCACCTCAACACTCATAATTTCTTTGTGTTAGGAACATTCCAATTCTACTCTTTTGGTTATTCTGAAATAAGGAATAAATTATTGCGAACTATGGTTGTTCTATTGTGCTACCAAACACTAGATCTGATTCCTTCTATCTAAGTACACTTTTGTACCCATTAACCACCTGTTCTTTGTACCCCCTCCCCACCACACTTCCCAACTTCTGGTAACCACCATTCTACTCTATCTCCATGAGTTTCATTTTTTTTTAGCTCCCACATATGACTAAGAATATGCGATATTTGTCTTTCTGTGCCTGGCTTATTTTACTTCACATAATGTCCTCCAGTTCTATCCGCAATGCTGTGAATGACAGAGTTTAATTCTTTTCGATGACTAAACAATATTCCATTGTGCATATACAACACATTTCCTTTATCCAGTCATCTGGGGATAAACACTTAGGTTGATTCCATGTCTCGGCTGTTGTGAGTCGTGCTGCCATGAATGTGGGAGTGCAGATATCTGTTTAATATGCTAATTTCTTTATTTTGAGTATTTACCCAGCAGTGGAATTCCTGAATCATATGGTAGTTCTGTTTTTAGTTTTTTGAGGAACTGCCAAACTGTTCTCCATAGCAGTTGTACTAGTTTACATTCCCAACAACAGTGTACAAGGGTTCCCCTTTCTCTTTTTGAAAAATATTTAGATAAAAATAAATCTTAGGAGCAAATATAAGATTGATTATTTACTGTGGAAGTGCCATTCTGAATGAAACACCTGTTCCATTTTAAAACATCATAAAAACATTTTCCCTTAGTGTATGTTTTCCTTAAGTGTTCAAGTTAAACAATGTGTTATGTAATTGAAGGTGAAAATAGAGTGGAAAAAAATTGAGTAACAATTAAATTGTTGTTACTCTGTATGTGATTCTTTAAGGAATTGGTGCATGTGTTTGTTCTTAGATCAAATTGAGTATTTTACTTAACTGCTAAACAGGTTTCCCTGTAAAAGTACTACAGACCTCGTAAGTGAAAACAAAAAAAAAAATCTTGCTGTTACATAACATCATACAAGCAATTTGCATGATAGAATTATTTAAAAAACCAGGAAGACATTTGCTGTCTTATCAAAGCACGTGCTGGTACCCCCTAGGCTAATATGAAGTACATCAGGCGATTGCCTCTAAGGAATGTCCTTTATTTAAAGGGATTTCTTTTGCACTGTAGTATGGTTAGCATGGTACAGAGCCAAGACTGAGTAAAGCTGTTGGCCCAAAAGAGTATAAATAAAATTAAAATTTCACATAGAGTTTTGTGAATTGTTTATTGATGATGTATTACTCCAGGAGGATACTGGCGCTGAGAATAAGATGCTTTTTTTGTTTTTTGAGACAGAGTTTCACTTGTTCCCCAGGCTGGAGTGCAGTGGTGCAATCTCGGCTCACCGTAAACTCCGCCTCCTGGGTTCAAGTGATTCTCCTGCCTCAGCCTCCCGAGCAGCTGGGATTACAGGCATGCACCACCACGCCCGGCTAATTTTGTATTTTTAGTAGAGACAGGGTTTCACCATATTGGTCGGGCTGCTCTCGAACTCCTGACCTCAAGTATCCACCCACCTTGGCCTTCCAAAATGTTGGGATTACAGGAGTGAGCCACCGTGCCTGGGGCATAAATTGTTTTTTTAATCGAATTTTTTAGACTCTACTTTTGCCTCTTAAAAAAGAATTATTTTCGTTTCTATGAAACTTTGTTTTCCTCGTAGAAAGTTAAGATCTCGTTATAGAGTTTCAATTAACTTCGTTTTGCTTTTATCCAGTCGATTTCTCTATTAGTTTAAAACTATATGAAACTGAGAGAAACCAGTTTCTTTTTATATGAACAAGACACTCCTCCAAAATGGCAGAAGAAAATGATCTAACTTTTCAGCTTTTCATTACAATTTTAAACTAATTCAGGGACTATGTCCTTCAAAAGTTTCTATGGTGACTTGTGCAGTACATTACACACAGGAAGGTCTTTAAACAGCCTACAGAAATATTTCTCAGTTAACATTTGACAGGGATTTTTTTCCTCATTTGCACAAAATACGGAATTAAAAACCTCACCTCGAGTTGCTTCTTTTATGAACACATCATATTTTCCAAGCCGACAGGTAAACAAAGGAGATCTCCTTATAGTTTAGTGAAAACTATAACAATATTAAATTTTAAGTTTTTCAAAAATAAAGACCATATTTTGATCACAGTCACATTCCCAAGGGAATCTAATGTAGTATTCTAATGAAAATAAGTTTTCAATACATTTTTTTTTCTAAACTTAACATAAATAGACAAAACATGAGAGACAAATGGCCCAGTTTAAATTGTGGAATCCTCCTCCTTTCCTAGGGTCTGCAATACTTAGTGTTTCAAATTGTAACAAATCGACTCCCAAATGCCAGTGGCACTCATAGAGCCTTTTTACTGCGTGAGTAGAGCCTTGTTACTGCGTGTACAGTTAGGCCATGATTCTGGAACCTGAGTTCCTTCCTTCCCGTAGCTTTGCTTCTTTCTAGGGCCTCCTCAGCCTCTGCATTCACCTAACAGAAGACTATCGAGAATGGGAGACACACAACCACTTCTTGAAGTCCGAGTGGACACTCATCATCATTATTCACTAGTTATATTGGCTGGAACTAATCTCATGGCCAGACGCGGATGCCAAGGGGGAGCAGCTGGAGGAAAGGAGGATTTTAGGCAGAAGCGATGAAAATCAAAGCAAGGAGGCATTAAAGTGCCTCGTATATTACAGGAATGGAATATACCATTGTCTGCTTGTCTCCGGAATTATGTGTAGAGAGTGAGTGACAGGGGCTGGAGCCAAAAGAACGTAAAACTAAAGTGTGAAGGAACTTGAAAACTGGGTGGAGGGATATTTTGGAGTCTGTATGTTTTTTTATGGCAGGGTCTTGTTCAGTGGCCTAGGCTGGAGTGCAGTGGGACAATCATAGCTCACTGTAGCCTCAACCTCCTGGGCTCCAGTAATCCTCCCTCCTCAGTTTCTTGAATAGTGGGGACCGCAAGTTCATGTCACTATGCCTGGTTAATTTAAAAAATTTTTTTGGAGATGGGGTCTCACTCTGTTGCCCAGGCTGGAGTATAGTGGTATGATCATGGTTCACTAAAGCCTCAACCTCCTGGGATCAAGTGAATCTCCTGCCTCAGCCTCCTGAGGAGCTGGGACTCCAGTCTGCACAGCCACACCCAGCTAAATTTTTAATTTTAATTTTGTTTTATTTATTAACATGAGGTCTCCTTATGTTCCCCAGGCTGGTCTTGAACTACAGGACTCAAAGCACCCTGCCTACCTCAGCCTATGAAAGTGCTGCAAGCATGTCACCTAGCTCAGCTCGGTATTTCAGAATACATTGTTTGTTTCTAGCTCCATGGCAGATTGGAATCATAAACACCGAGACGAGGCTGAGGGAACTGCAGAGGCTTTGAATAGAAGCTCATCACTGGGCATAGTAGTTGCCTTCATGTTTATTCAGTGCTGGAGGTGGGAGGAAGACACTTAGGTTCTCCATGTGCTGAGTGCCGACTTGTGTGGCATCAAGACACTCAGCCCGAGGAATCAAGATTTAGAAAAGAAAATGGACTGTGACAGCTATACCTGGAGGTTTCATCATCAGAACCCTCTCTAGATCCTTGGAAAATGCATGCGTGTATATACGATCTTTGGAAATAAAATTTTCACTTCATTCACACAGCTTTTCTCCCTCCATTTTTACCTATGATGAATAATTAACCTGTTGACCAACACATGTCTATTTCAAAAGTTTTTTCTCAGGATATATTTTGCCTCTAGACTGAAACACAAACATTTAGCTTCAAAATGTTTGATTATAATCAAAATGTGTTGGGTTTCTCTATGAGCTAACCCATCACAGGAACCTATCAAAAGTATACATTGAAGGACTTATGACAATCCAGTTACCACTTTAAGTATGAAGCATTTATTGCTATTTGTATGTTTTCTCTATTAAAAAGTCAATGAACATGATGCTACATTTTTATGTAGTCTTGGTTCTCTTTGGAAAAAATGTATGAGTATAGTGAGAATGAAGCTGCATAACTAAGAAAGTAATCTGATAACCAAGTACTGTTGCTTTAAATATGATCTAGAATGTAATAGCCTCTTATATACAAACATATTAATAACAATTTATTTTCTAGCATGACATAATATACCAAAAAGTGGTTGTTAGCTACCTTTATTTTGTTGCTGGATAATTGAATAATCAATATTGCTGATATTAATAAGTAATTTCAGTTTTTTTCATTTGTTTTGTGAGCAATAAAAAATAACCATATGAAAAAGTTGAAACTTGCTTTCTGGCACAAAAAACATTGAAAATGCCTGTTCTACATAGTGATTTGCAGTGGAGCAGCACAAGGATCCCTGTGGGGGAAAATGAATATTGAAATATTTTTCCTGTTTATTTCAGATTTTCATGGATGATAAAAATGCCTTTGAGGAATAAACATAAAAGCTACAGAAATTGAATTATAATGGCAAAGTAAAATACCAAATTAATCAGAAAATCTAGATGAAATCCCATTGTTACATGAAAATAAAAAATCATTATTATTATTATTATTTTTACTTCTTGGTTAATTGCAATGGATGATATACTGAATGTCAAATCTTAGGAAACTGACAATTAATTTAGGAGAGAATCTGTAAGTCATTTTATTTATTCAAATGAAAGAAACATTTATACATTTAAGTTGGAACAGTGTGACTGTAATGCAGCATATTCAACCATATTATGTGCAATATTATAATGCAGCATATTCAACCGTATTATGTGCAATACTAGAGTCCAGATGACAGTCTTCTTCACTTCCAAATGAAATGTAAAATTGGCTTTATAAAGTTTTTCTTTAGAAAACACAAAGAAAGATTCAGCTCTTCCCCTGGCTGGCAAATGAACCAATGTTGTAATGCCTGCTGTTGGTATTTTAAAAGTTGTTCTACAAATCTGAGGACACTAAAGAGCTATTTCTAAATAATAGGACATTTCTACTTACAGTTTTAGAAAATTATAAAATAAGAACAGGTTGCCACTCCTCTGTAATGCTTGCTAACTTGCTATATAGTTAGAAAAATTTTAGAACCGAGTATTATTTCTCACACATCAGCTTAGCAAAACCAGAAAACGTTGAAAATGTGCTCTTTCGGCAAGATTCGGAGAACCAGTTGCTCTGATTTCTTGTTGGAGGTGCAAATTGATAGAATCCCTATGGGGAAAACTAATTTGATAATATCTAAGAAACTTGTTACTCCTTGTATTACTTGACTGAGCAATACCAACTCTATAAATATAGCTGTAAGATTCACCTCCACAAACAGGGGAGTGCACAAGTTTATTCAGTATGCCATTATTGGTGAAAACAAAAAATTAACAAATAAAATTAATGCCTACCAACCTAGAACGCATCACCAAGTGAAATGTTGTTAACTGTAAACACACACAAACTGAAAGACAGAGAGAATGAAAACCACTAGGATATATTTGTAAGTGATCAAAGCAGGGGGTGCATGATACTGTGTACATTGTATAAAAAAGTAGAAATAAGAATATATCCAAACACTAGACACATATCTGAATATCAAACTAGGAACTAACAAAAATTATGGATAAGAACAGGATAGACAAGTTTGCAAGACTTGTATGTGTATGTTTAAAACAATAGTTTCGATCTTTAATCATACAAATACTTTACATATACAAAAATACATTAAGGGCAAAAAAAAAAAAAAAAGCCAATGCTAAGATTGAAAACATTAACAAGAAAAACAGTAGAATATGCTCACAGTCTAAGCATGACGGTATTAGACATCCGAGGCAAGAATTCAGCTAGAGAATTGCTAGGGGCACATGTGGAGCTGTAGTCATCATCCATATTTAGAAGGTCATCCCTACCATCACAGTATTGAATCATGCAATAGACATTCGGTCTTCACATAACATTTCACTCACTACTTTTTCCTGGAACTGAGCTGGCAGGTTATACCATGACTTTTTCTAGAACGTTC
Source organism: Theropithecus gelada (assembly GCF_003255815.1). Lineage (NCBI taxonomy): Eukaryota > Metazoa > Chordata > Mammalia > Primates > Cercopithecidae > Theropithecus > Theropithecus gelada. Next base: position 186,055,920 of record NC_037672.1, on the reverse strand, counting down.
CTAAAAAAAGCTGGCACAGTTTAGTTTTTATTGTGAGATGACTGGGAAAACAGGTCACTGTGTTCACTGAGCTCTTCAGGGACTGTGATGAGCCAAACTGACAATTTATGTTCTGATTGCTTTATCCATAAGGCACAGAGCTGGTCAAAGGGGTCACTGAAAAGAAGATAAATAGAAACTGATTACATCACAAATCAAGTGTGCAAATAAACATCATAATCTCATTTTGACATCCTAGGACTGTGATTCGGTATCATGTCATCCATCTTTCACAGGCAGTTCAGCCACCCTCAGTCATGCCCGAAGCAGGGTCAGTGGTGACCCTCTTGCACTAGTGGGGTCACCCAGCAGATGCGTGGCCAATGGATGCTTCCGTCATGCCTCTTCCAGACCTTGAAACCCACACCTCTCTCAGATCAGATTCAGAGATCTCTGGCTTGTCATGCCAGGTTCTTGGTGTTCTCATTCCACTTTCCTCTCCAGCTTGATGAGATGATTCTATTCTTTATGCGTATATATCTAGCCTGTAATAGTTTCTCTCTTCTAAATGCCATGACCGGTTTTTCCTATGCTTTTCCATTCTTTTTCTTCCATCAGTAAAGATCTATCCTTTCTTCTCTCTTTCTGTCTTAATAAGACCACCTGTTCTTGATTTCATAATGATGGCTTCTAACAATTTATTTCTCCCTTCACATTAACCTTTTTGGTTATACATTCACTATATGATGTTAGAACATCTCTTTATTTTCTTCAGATAATTAGATATTTAAAAGTAATTTCCATAGACAATTATAAAATTTCTAAAAATCTGTCTTTTTCTATTTTCTAACACCTTCCAGAATCGGAGAATTAGATGTTATTGGGCCTAATGAAGCACCAGAATAGTTATTTCAACACATCCAGGTGAAAAAACCTACTAATATAAAATACCTTATGCTATTTAGATCTTTATTAGACTTTTTAAGCGTGTGTATTTTATAAGTACATATAAGGTTATTTAAATTGATATAATTTCCCCACAGTGGGGGGAACCCTTGATATCTATCTAATTATTCACTATCTAGATAAATTACAAACTTAAAAAACCCCAAAATATGAATTTTATTATCTAAATATTTGTAAAGAATGTTCCTATTTGAAGTAATATTTTATTTTTTCCAAAGCACTAGGTCCAGTACTTGATAATGGAGTTGCTGGGTTTGCAGGATGCATGAATTTGGAGGTTTCCACTCATCCCTCCCCTATATTGATGGAAGACAGCCCCTACTGATGTCTGAGATTCTACAATTAGAAGTGTATTAATTTGACAAAAGTCTTTTTATATTAAAATTTATATAATAAACATTCAAATGTGCTAGGAATTCCATAAAATAATGTATGAACTTGAAAAACCTAATTAGCTAGTGAAAAATTATGTAAATCAGCTCAATCCCTGAAGAGAAAGTTTGGGTTGGAGGGAGGATGTGGTCACTTAGTGGTTAGGAGGAAGTGCACATCCAAGATGAGCAGAAGAAATGCACAAAAGGCGAAGGGCTCCACTATGCCAAGACGAATTGTAAATTACTCATGTGTTGCCTGGTGGAGAGAACATAGATTTCTAAAGAAAATATATTTCTAAGATAATTATGAAGGAAGAGATCCAGAGAATTGTGCTTTAAATACTTATCTGGCACTAAATTTAAAAACATATTGACATTTTGCTGCTGATTTTTAAATACCTGGATATGGAATGACAGTCAAATTATTTTCTGTAAATTCTGAAGGACACAGAACGTGTGTGAGTAGACGTGACTTCTTGGTTTAACTCCCTTCTCGTTGCAGTGGCTGCCTTCTAGCCTTTTTTATTTCAGTCTCGTTAGTTTTACAACCCCTATCAAACTGCCCTTTGACACCAGCTGCTCTGAGTGGCTGGCACCACACACTGGATATCTTGCAATAAAACATCACATGGTCAGGAAAAGCTAAATCCGACTGGATGTTGATGATCGATATACATGCTACAGGAAAAAGCAAATCAATGTTCGCCTCGTCAGATCTCTGCTTTGTACTGACAAATGGATTTTTCTATCCTGACAGTATGAGAGGTCATCTAATTTAATGAAAGAACCTAATATAACCTCTAGTGAAAAAAATCAGAAAACTGCAAATTATTAATTATTTATTTTACTTTCAATAGAAATATAAGGAAGAATAGTAGAATTTGAAATAGCAAGTTGTGATAAATTAATAATTCAGTGCTAGTTTTATAATCCTATTATAAAATGGCCTTCTTTAGTACTCACTCGAGATCAGTGTCCATTGACTTTCTATAAGATCAACAGACAATGAAAATAAAATTAAATACAAATAGCACTGTTGCTATACCTATAGAAATAAATAAAGTAGTCTCAGTTTTAGAAGTTCTATGGATTTCTACATCTTGTCATATGCTGTGTTCTGTTTGTTTCCTTCCGTGATAGTATAAACAGCCACTTGACTTTTTTGAATGTCTTCTTTTTTCTTTTTTTGGTAAATTGAGGGGGCTGGGTTGGATGGTCTTTAAAATAAATTTAGATCCAAATATAAAGGTTAATTTATATAGTTTTTAAAACCAGAAGTCTTTCCTGCTTGGAGTTTTGGTGAAATCAAGAAAAGAAATGGTGGGAAATGGCATACATATTTCTTTTATATAAAAAACAAATAATGACATAAACTACTAAAACTATAAATATATATATATATATATATATATTTTTTTTTTTTTTTTTTCTTCTGAGACAGAGTCTGGCCCTGTCCCCCTGGCGCAATCTTGGCTCACTGCAACCACCACCTCCAGGGTTCATGGCATTCTCCTGCCTCAGTCTCCCTAGTAGCTGGGACTACAGGCGCCCGCCACTACACCTGGCTAATTTTTTTTTTTTTTTTGTATTTTTAGTAGAGACGGGGTTTCACCATGTTAGCCAGGATGGTCTCGATCTCCTGACCTCGTGATCCGCCCACCTCGGTCGCCAGAAGTGTTGGGATTACAGGCATGAGCCACCATGCCTGGCCCTAAAATTTTATATTTTTAAGATTTGGTTACTTACCTATTAATTAGCAACACACTACTATGTAGTCATGATATAATTTTTTTATTTTGCTCACCAAATAATTATAGCTATGCAGTGAATAAAAAAATAATATCTGCTGTAAAGCACTAATTGAAAAATTTGGCAATTATGAATATTCCTACGTAAGTAGTTGTAGACATGTTTTTATTTCTATTATGGAAATACCTAGAATTAGAATTGTGGGGTTATACGTACAATTTTAGCTGTTTAATACAACTTTTTTTGCAAACTAGTTCTATGATTTTCCAGTTTCCCCAATGACACATGAACATTCCCGTTGCACTCCACCCTCGCCAATGTTAGATTTTATCATTTTTTTTTCTATTTCTTCTATATCTGCTAGATGTTTTAATTTACATTTCCCTGGGTACAAGTGATATTGAGCACATTGCATGTAGATATTGATCATTTATAATCTTTCTTTGAAATGACTGCTAAGATTTTTCATATGAGGTTATTTTACCTTTTACTATTATAGAAATTCTTTATAAATATTGAATTTATCAAGATTTCAGCTCTTTGTTAAGGATTGTTTTGTCAATATTTTTTCCAGTGTGTTACTTGTCCGTTTTTTTCAATAATGGAGTTTTTAGGAACAGAAATTCTTTTATTTTAATGGACTCCATCAATTGTCATGATTATTTAATTCTATACCATGAGAAATAATTGTCATAGAGACAAAAACTTATTTTTATTTTTTCTCTTAAAGCTGTATAGTTTTAGTTTCCTCATTTATTTGTATCAACCAATTTAAACTAATTTTTGAGTATAGTGTTAAATAGGGGTTACATTTTATTTTTTCTGTGTGGATATTTATTTTAGCACCCTCTGTTGAAAAAAAATTTATTTCCCAATTACCTTTGTGTAAAATAAGATGATTGGAGTCGAATTTGTTCTTACAATTGTGTGTCATTTGTTGATTGAAGGCTGGTACCAAGTGACTTGATAGTAGATCTCTAAGTCTAGGAATCACATGGTGTGAGTCCTCTGACTCTGGTTTTTGTTTTGTTTTGTTTCGTTTTTTTCTTTTTTTAGATTTATTGTTTTTGGTCATTTGCATTACCTTAAACTTAAGAGTAAAATTTTAAATTTCTACAAAAATGTCTACTAGAATTATATTTAGGATTGCATCAAATTTAAAATTAATTGGAGATAATTAACATATTACTATTGTGTGTTATGATCCAAGAACACTGTATGTCTCAGTTTACTTAGATATTTTTTGGTTTCTTTTGGCAATGCCTTGTAGTTTTCTGTAAAGATATTGCCCACTTTTTGCTGAAATAACTTTTAAGAATTATGTTTTTTGGTGCTATTGTGAATGGTATTTTAACGCTTTAATTTTCCAATTTTTTATTGCTTTATATAGAAGTATCATTGACTGCTTAAAGATAAGCCTAATTTGAACTATGCTCAATTCGCTTATTGTATTTACTAGTTGTTTTGTAGATTTCTTAGGATTTCTGTGTGAACAATCATGTCATCCACAAATCAGAACAGCTTACTTCTTTCTGGTCTTTATGTCTTTTCTTCCTTCGTTTTTTCCTTCCTTCCTTTCTTCCTTCAGCATGCAGCTCCTTATTATATTCTCATATTATTGCTTTAACGTTTGTGAGATAGTGCAGGGATAATGCCTCTCATATTTCTGATATTGGTAATTTGTGTTTTCTCCTTTCTTTCTTGATCTAGTAAGCTAGGGTTTTATCACTTTTCTCATCTATTCAAATAACTATATTTGAACATCATTCATTTTCTCTGTTACATGCTTATTTTTATTTGGTTTATCCATTTCTCAAAATCATTTTCTTAAATATGCAAAATCCTGATATTTTGGAAGTTTTGCAGTACCACTAATTAATTGATTGTCTTTATATTGCCATTGTTCAATTGAATATTTTGTAACACTCAACAATCTTTGACCTGTTAGGTAGGAAGCTATCCTGGCCCTAAACAAGGGAAAGATCAGATTGGGGACAAATTTTAGAAGTTGTTAGCTTATAGTATTATAAATAAATCATCCATCTAGACAGCAAATTTTTAAACTCCATCTCGCTCTCTCCTTAACACACACACAAATACATACACACAAACATATACATTCACAAACACACACACACACAAAGTAGATGTTGTGTTTATTCATTTAACAAGTACTTGTTGAGTGGCAAATTTGTATTAGCCATTTTTCAAGACACTGAAAATACAATGTATATCAATAGCCATCACTATGATTTATCAAGCTACTGTATGCTAGGCATATATATTATCTCTAATCACAAAGATTCTATGCTATATTTTTAGGCCAGAAAAATATGACTTAAAGGAGTCAAATGTCTTCAGAGTTTTATTTAACTTCCTTGTATTGGGGTTCAAAGCCAGGCTGGTCAGATTCTACAATCAAAGCACAGTAAACTAAGGCAGGCAAAGAAGCATTTAGGAAATAAAAAGCATGAAGGATCTTAAAACTTTTTTTAAAAAAAATACATTAAAATGTCAGAAATATTTGAACTACAAAAAGTCAGCAATGGTTTAGGATGAAGTTTATTAAAAGCAACATTCCATAAATCTAAGCCATTATTAAGCACCCTATATCTTAACAATATATATTGAAAGGCTTCTGGGGACAATATTCAGTTGGAAAGTATTTTAAAAAGTCACAATATGACTTACTATGGCAACCAGAAGTGATAACTTTGTTCCAGTGGCAGGTAATAACCTGCTTCTTTCTTCCTATTAATACATGATTTCTTTTGTGGCTGTAGTAAAACAACATATACAAATGATTCATTACAGCAAAGACAGATACCCAAGGAAAAGATGTTAACATTTTCATTCTGTTGAATTCAGTGTAATTTAATTTAATGATATGCCCGTGAACTAACACTTGACATTACCAAAATCTGTCTAAAGGGGCAATCATTGTGTTTAATTTTAACTCCTCTATTTATTTTTTTCAGATTAATACAGTATGCAGACCATTTAAGCTAACTTGCATTTTGAATGTCAGCATCAGCTACAGGAAGTTGCTTACTAAGTTTACAGTGTTAAAGATGATAACATACAAAATTATTTTCTAATACTAAAGAATATATCATGCATGCTTTTGGAACTTGGGATAGTGTTGGATGCTTTTCAATGGGTGTTTTTTCGAATGCTTTATTTAAAGCTTTTAAAAAATAATAGAAACTTCCTTTTCATCACAGAGAGACACTCATTAGGATGGCCAGTATGATTGGTTTCCAAATAACCATTCTGTGACAGAGGACAGAAGCCAATTCACAAAACCGGTATTATCCTCCTTGCCAATCCTGATTTATGGATGGTATTATGACCCAGTTCTGGTCGATGAAGCAGGAAGAAATTCTACTGTAGGGCTTCTGAGAAAAGTTTCTCCTTCTTGAAAAAGAAACACTCCCTCTGGACAGGGCCAGGTGATTCGCACAATTTCACAGCCGTCCTGTAGCCATGAGGGCTTGAGGCTGAGGGTAAAGGTGACCCTCTGAGACTGGCAGAGCAGAAGCCAGGACCTGGGGCTCCAGTGACTACAGTGAGCTGTTGAGACACTCAGGCCTGGATCTTGTTCTACCTTCAACTGAGAGAATGCTTTTCCATACTGTTTATCAGAATCTGACTTGGGGTTTCTGTTACAGCTGAAAATCTCCTAACAGATTCATTCATTTAGTTGCACGTAATCATGGTGTGGTCAATTCAGGTGGAAATCTGATTTTGAGATTGTAGATTATGTTGTAATGCTCTAGCTTTTCCATCATATTTAGTAGATACAAAGAGAAGAGTAAAATCAAGGTCCTGTGCACTTTAGTCTTACAGGATCTATTAAAAAAAGTCATTCTAGAAGTTCATTTCACATTGTGTACAATAATGAAATCAAGAGCATTTTGTCTTAAGTAGCAGCTTGAAAGCAAGGACATAAGAATAAAATTTATTTGCACTTGTTTTTTAAATTTTAAGTTTAATATTTGTTGTCGTTATTTAGACAAGTCCAGAACAAAAGAAAAATTCCAATTAGAGAAAGAAGCAGCAGCCCCTAACTACCAACTGCCGTCTTTTCTATCAGAAATTCTACCTTGTTCCCTTTCTTATCCTCACTCCTGCTGCTCACCCACCCTCATCCTACAGGTTGTAAGGGTGCCGACTCCTTTTTGTCCTTTTATACTTCGACCACCAGTAAGACAGTAGTGATCACTGTTCGGTCCATAAAATTCTAGCATCAAAAAAAACTTGGACCAGTGGTTACAGATGAAGATTTATAAACCCTGCATCACACTTTACAAAACTTGGACCAGTGGTTACAGATGAAGATTTATAATCCCTGCATCACACTTTACAAATCAGAATCACACTTTATAAATCTGATGGCAGAACCCAGGGATCTGTATTTTTAATAAGGCCCACGCGAAGCACATTCAAATATGAGAACTCCTCCTTGAAGTCTTTTGAGCTCAGATGTTTCCTCTTGTTAGCATCCTCTCTGAATTTCTCCGTTCCACGGTGGGATCCCTTCTTGCCACTGCGTTCCCCATGATTGTTTGCACTGCTCATGGGGGGACCCAGATCAATGAAGGCTCCAGGGAGCAGGCTGTGTGACCGTATTCACAAATCCATTCCACCGCCCAGCACAATGCCTGATTTGAGGAGGTGCTCATTGTGTCTGAATAAGTAAATGGGAAAAGAGAGGTCACCAGTTTGGGGACGGTGGGGAGGATGGAAAACGCTGTGTGGAAACAGAGCAAGAGTCACCAACAGCATTGGGAAAACGTGACATGACCAAACCTTGCTGTAGAGTAGCTTCCGAGGATGGAAAAAAAATGGGGGTGGGGGGCGGATGTGAAACTCAATTTCACAGAAAAAGAATTTTCCTTCCGCCAACAATCAGCACCAAGGCTGGAGTAAAGGATAGGGAGGGAGCTGGGGTGATCTGCGGCGACACTACACGCCCTTTCCAGAGGAAGTTTTAAAACCAAAGTGCAGTAGTAGGCTCAATTCAGAGTCTAAAGATGAATCTAATTAGACCAACACGTTTATTTATATTTATGAAGAAAAAAGGCAAATGGTCTTTAAACCTTTACGTTTCTGCTTTAGTAGAATGCAGCCCTCAGACCAATATTAACCAGGTAAACTTTGTTCATTTAACAAATTTGGGTTATTTCTGCTTGAACAAAGATCTGCAACATTTGACGGAAACTGTGAGATACTACATTGTATCATATGCTATTGTTAAGCATCTAGCAGTACACGTAGTAGTTTGGGCTGGGTCTCGAGTGTGTGATAAATTTAAAACACATTGCATGGCATCCGTAGAGCTGTGATAACTGGGTTGACTAAGGTGTGCAGGTGCTTCTAACCGAGAACAGGAAGTGAGTGTCACACATCTCTTAGACACTGTTTCATATTCTAACTTCAGGTACTGCCAAGTACTTCTGTTGGTAAGAAAAATGAGAGAAGAAGATTGATGGAAATCTAAGAACATAAGAATTCAGAAGAAATGAAATTATCTATTTATGTACAGTAAATAATTACAAAAATCCAGAACAAGAAAATCACATTCAGATATTTGCAGTACATAATGTGAATTATATGGGAATAAATAAAAGTGATAAATCACTCTTCAAATAGCATTCCTCAACTGTCCTTACATAATTTATTTTTGTAAGCTTGATAAAGTATTTACCAAATCTTCATGAATCATTCTAGAGAAGCAATTTCAGGTGAAGGGAAGAGGTTTATGGAGACAGAACAACACAGGAGTTTGGGCACAAAATTCCTCCCGGTCAAAGCGGTAACCTGGCTTCTGTTCTTCAGCTCAAGGGCTGAATGTCCTCATGGAAATAATGGCTAACACATGAGTGCAGTCAAAGGACGGTATCTCCACCTCTTGTGAGGTTAGGTTCTGTATACCACTCACCAATGTATCCCCAGAGTCTACCTCAATACCTGGTACATAAATACACAATAAAATGTGTATTGATTTGAAGCACACTCTTAGAACAGAGGCACAAATATTCTGAGTCTGTTTAGAGGATACTTTTAAATATTTCCTCAAGTTTGTTTAGAAGATATTTTCAGAAACTACTTTTTCATATAAAATTGACTTAAGTGAATATTGAGTTCTCCAGTTCTGATACTACATGAAACTTGAAAAAACAGCTGCATTTTGTACTTCCTGTGATCCAGAAAATGACAAATTTATAAATAAGTTTTACTACAAAAGCATATATTAGTTTTTAAATTTGAATGAATTTTTTTCACCAGCACATTTTAACCACTGCATTTCATCACTGTATGTTCCACTGCATTTTAACAGTTCAGTTCAGTAAATATTTAGTGAGTGTATAGTATGTGCAGAGCATTTAAAATAGTTATATAAATTCTAAACATGAAAATCCAGGTTGCAGACACCAAGAGCTCAGCAACTGGTGGAGGGGACCGACATATAGAGAAATCATTTCAGTATAAGATTGATGGCCAAATGTGTTCCAGTGGACAATATAAACAATGTGATACTTGAGTATAGGAATACTAATTTTAATTTGCAAAAAAACATTTTATTTGTAGTAAAATTATAGTTCATAGATAACATGTCAACTTAGTAATTTTTTAAATGAAATATTTTAGCCCTTGAAAACTAAGATTATGTTTACTTGTCTAAAGTAAAAATTAAAGTCATCAGTGGACCATTTTGTGCCTGTTCTAAAGGGTGTTTTAGGGCCACTTTTAAGTGAGCAAGAATTGAACTAAAAATTTCTAAATCCATTTTCACTTTAAAGTTTGGATCCTAATTTTTCCCTTGTATATCTGTGCTGTATTCAAGTTAGTTTTTAATACATAATTTAGTTTATGATTATTTAAACTACATTTAAGTAATACCATCTACTTTACAGAGCCTTCTTATCACTACCAAGCTTCTACCATTTTTACCTTTAAACTCTGGAGTGGTATTTATCACATCTATCTGCTTTCATAATTCTTTGAACATGTTAGGAGTCTTCAGAAGTTCATGTACCTTATGAATCAAACTATGCATAGATTTCAATAATGTTTTGCACCAAAATGAACTCACACTAACTTCTTATAATGTGTCTGAACAGGACCTTGTGTGAGGAACTGTGAAGGATAAGATATGAGTTTGAATAGAGTCCATATCAGAGTAACATAAATTCTGCTAAAATTTAAGCAAGAACAAGCATCAAATTTATAGTGATGCTAGGGTGAAATAATAGTAAAAGCATCAATGATTTATAAAAGTTTACAGAGACAATGCCCCAAAGAAATCAATAATGTACAAATAGAAAAGTTATTTTAAGAAAGGATGATATTTTATGAAAGGTGTTGAAGATGAAGTCTGCAGCAGCAAACCATCCACATCAATTTGTGAGAAAAAAATCCATCTTGTTTGTTCTCTAATTGGAGAAGATTGGTCATCAACAGCAAAAACAATAGCTAACAAAATAGACTCCTCCACTGGTTCAGCTTAGACAGTTCTGACTAAAACATTTACAGTTGAAGAATCTTTCCACTTGCTGCACACCAAAACCAATGTGAACAGACCAACTGAAGACGAGAGCAGATGTGAACAGATCAGCTGAAGACGAGAGTGGATGTGAACAGATCAGCTGAAGATGAGAGCGGATGTGAACAGACCAGCTGAAGACAACAGCAGAGCTTGCAACAGAAATTTTGAACAAGTGGGATGAAGAGCCTGAAGCATTTCTTCAAAGAATTGTAACAAGAGAGGAAGCATGACCCTATCACTACAACCCTGAAGACAAAGCACAATCAAAGCAATGGCTATCAAGAAGCGGAAGTAGAGCACAAGTAGACAAGGCATCTTGCTTGTTGACTTCCTGCAGAGGCAAAGAACAATAACATCTGCTTGTGGCGAGAGAGTATTGAGAAAGTTAGCCAAAGCTCTAGCAGAAGAATGCCCAGAAAGCCTTCCGCACAGAGTGCTTCTCCACCACAACAATGCTGCTGCTCAATTACTCTTATCAAACAAGGGCCGTTTTGTGAGAGTTTCATTGCAAAATAATTATGCATTCTCTTTACAGTCCTGATTTGGCTGCTTCTGGCTTCTTTTTGTTTCTTAATCATAAAATGTCTTTAAAGGACACTCATTTTTCTTCAGTTAAGGATGTGTAAAAGACCACATCAACATCCTTAAATTCCAAGGACCCTCAGTTCTTTAGGGATGAACTAAATGGCTAGTAGCATTGCTTACAAAAGTGTCTTGAACTTCATGAAGCTTATGTTGATAAATAAAAAGTTTTGTTTTTTATCTTTTACTTTTATTTTTCCACAAACTTTTTGAAGTCCCCTCATAACTATATGATGCTCTGAGGACAGACAACACTGATCTCTCACTGTTTTAAATTCCTTCACAACAGCTGGCTCAGAACTTCACAGTTTCAATCTGTATTCATCAAATGGTCTTCCATGGGTTTCCTAGTAACGGATTTAATGTATAAATTATGATAGGAGCTAAATGTTTGCTTCTAAGTAAAATGAAGGTGGATGGGAGTAATGGATTTTACCTGCTAAGGGTGCATTAAGAAAATGGAAACAAAGGGATAAACATAAATTATTTGATTAACTTATTCATTTGAATGATATCATATCCTTATATTTATTAAATTAATCTGTCTCACATTATTTTACCTATAAAATTAGCTAATTTTACTCTTGTTACTTAATCCTCTGGAAACAGTTTGAGTGGCCCTGCCAAAATTCATGTTGGAACCTTAATTCTCAGTGCAGAGAAATGTTGGAAGGTGAAACTTCCAGCAGGTGGGGACTAAGGGAGGTGTGTGAGTAAGGTCATGTCGGGGGCTCCACCCTCACGGGCAGTTTAATGCTATGGTAGTGGTAATGAGTTCTCACTCTTGAAGACTAGATTAGCTCTTGCAGAAATGGATCCATTCATGAGACGGTAGGTTGTTATTGAGCTAGGTTGCCTCTGGTGTCTTGCCCCTTTTGCGTACCTGCTTCTGTGTCTGCTTCCACCTCTCCACCATGTTGTGGTGCATCGTGAGGTCCTCACCAGAAGCTGACCAGACATCAGGTCTATGCTCTCTGGACCTCCAAGCCTCCAGAACAGTGAGCCAAATAAACCTCTTTTCTTTATACATTACCTTGTCTCAGGTACAGCAACACAAAATGGAATAAGACAAACCTTATTACATGAAATGACATGTAGAGTTAATCCATACCTTTTAAAATGTTTATCCTGATGGCATTATTTTTGACAGCCTGGAATGCATAAACTTCTCTCCAGGACATCATTCAGGCATTCATTTCTTCATTGCTTCATCATCAATTTAACATGGTAATGTCTTTGGAGATACAAAGAACAAGATGTGATTTCTACTCTCAGATGACTGAGGCTCAACCAGAAAGGAAAGATATACAAAGGTCTAATTTTAAAACAATGTGAATGTGTCCTAATGAAGATATTAGGAAGTGCTGGCAGGTGGTAAAGGAAGAAAATGGTTGAAGTGGTGTCATGGGAAGAAAGCATTTTTTGAAGGTTAAGAGTGCCAAACAACAAAAAATGATCCCGAGAAATCAAGCACTGTATGATATAAAATATGTTAAAAGGATTTAGCACATGAAGGTCGTCTGTTATTTACAAGGTCACTGGCAGAACATAATTGGAGTAAAAGCTCAATTGCAATGTGATAAGGACTTTTTAGTTGGAGGTGAGAACAGGTAGCCGACACACACAGATAATTTGGTGAAATTAGTTTATTATTGAAGGTTGGGGGAGAGCCAGAGGAATAACTAGAAGAGCAAGTCTCTTAAAAAAATTTTGTTTCATTTTTGGTTTAAAAAATTAAAATAGTGATGAGAAGGAGCCAGTGGAGAGTGGGTGTAAATATAGTAGAGGCTATCGATGCAATAAAACTGAGTAACACAGAAGGTGGGAAGAAACAGGGACCAGAGTCAAGAAGGAGGAATTAGCCATGTGGAGAAGAAACACTTCTAATGAATAGTGATGGAAGATGGAGGAGGAAGGTGCAAACTCGGGCTTTTACAATTCATGATAGGACATCAGAAGGGGTTCTACTCTGATAGTATTTAAGTATTTTTCTAAGAAGTAGGAGGCAAGGAACCAGGAAATTACTTGAATTGGCAAATTATCATATTGTCTTCCATTTCAATATTCTCATATAAAAAACACAGACATGAATTGTTGATCTGTCTCCTCCAGAGAAATTAAATGAGTGTGTACATTTTTATTAACATAGCAGTTAACATTGGAGGTTACCTGATAATATCAGAGAGAGGATATCAACCTATATCCAAGTTTCAAATAGTATGTCATTTTCCTTTTTTTTTTTTTTTCTTTTTTTTTTTTTTGAGCTGGAGTCTCGCTCTTTCATCCAGGCTGGAGTGCAGTGGTGCAATTTCGGCTCACTGCAAGCTCCACCTCCTGAGTTCAAGTGATTCTCCTGCCTCAGCCTCCCCAAGTAGCTGGGACCATAGGCGCATGTCACCACGCCCAGCTAATATTTGTGTTTTTAGTAGAGATGGGGTTTCGCCATGTTGGCCAGGCTGGTCTCGAACTCCTGACCTCTGGTGATCCACCTGCCTTGGCCTCCCAGAGTGCTGGGATTACAGGCTGAGCCACCGCAACTACCTAGTATGTCATTTCTTAGATATGCATCCAATGATGGACCACAAATTCTCACGCCCACCACCACCACCACAAGTCTACCACCTCCACTAAACATCCTTTTAGCAGTAGGGCTTATTGGCCACTGCTCCAAGCATTTTATGTACACAGTATTATATGTCTTTTAACCATCCTGGCTATATTCAAAGATAGGTCATATTAATATTTCCATTTTAAAGTTAAGGAATCCAAGACAGAGAGTTCAAATAATTGAACAAAGGTCACACAGAAAGTGAGAGGTAGATCTAAGATTATCCCCAGACAACCCAACAGCCAAATCCTGATCTCAGCTACACGTTCTGTACTAATGGGCCGCAGTGTCAAACTCCCCGTGCGTTCACACAGGTCACCTGGAACCCAACAGCCAAATCCTGATCTCAGCTACACATTCTGTGCTAATGGGCCGCAGTGTCAAACTCCCCATGCGTTCACACAGGTCACCTGGAACCCAACAGCTGAATCCTGATTTCAGCTACACATTCTGTGCTAATGGGCCGCAGCATCAAACTCCCTATGCGTTCACATAGGTCACCTGGAACCCAAGTGGTTAAACGTCATAGAAAGAGGCATTTGGGGAGAAGAAGACCCACCGGGTTCTGTACTGATGGGTAGTACAGAAAGTAAGAGAGCCAGGATGAAAACGTCCTTATCAGCCTTATACATACATACATATTTTTAAATGATTTTAAACAACTAGTGCTACATAAGTAAGCGAATATGGATAGTTATTCAATCTAATTTAAAGAAATAAATAAAAATCAACTTTTTTCTTTGTTTTAAAATCACCATATTCAAGTTTTTAGTACTGTCTTGAAATTATGCTTATTTTGTAATTTAGTAATATTTCTGTCATTTTAGTGACTGTTTATGCATACATACTTTGACCAGGTCTCATTTCAACCATTTTCTTTCAAGGTCAATTGATAATTATGTGTACTACAATAAGGAAAATAACTTCATTAATTATAGAAGTTTTAATTGATATCTTATTTAAGCATTTCATACAGAGAACCTAAAACGCTAGCACTACCTGGGTATTATATGGAACAAGTAATTTCTGTATCTTTCCAAAGTTGGTTCTACTCTTGTGTTGAGTAACAGCAAAGACATATTCAACTCTGCAAATCAGGAACACTGTGCACTTCTGGAACTGGTACACTTAGATCATAGAATATTTGTCATTGTAGCATCTGAGCCATCTTTAGGATGAGAAACAGAGTCGAATTTTGACTCCATAAAGTCATGCCACCTTTTTGATCTATGTACTCAGCTAGCCAATGAAACCATCAGCCACACATTCATGTAGCTGAGAGACCTCTGCAGGGTCTGTTTAAATCCCAGGGTCTGCACCCCTGCGGTACAATGGAGTCATTATGGCCATCAGCCTGATAACCTTGAAAACCTGCCCATACATTTTCCACACACTGTACTAATCACAGCAGAGGGGAAAACGGTGTTCCTACTTCGGCCTTAGCAGTCTGACAATTTTAAGTGGAAAAAATGTTTTTCGTTTTTTTCCATAGTCTTTGAAATTGATATTTTAATAACTAGCAACCCTCAAGCCTCATTCCAGAGCTACTGTTTCTCTCATGTAGTTTTAATTTTTCCTCCCTTTGGTGAAATGACCTTGGACTACTGTGCTAAAGAGCAAATGGCTGATTTGATATTTACATCCAAGGTCCTGTACAGTAAATTTCAGTGAAAGAAATATAAACAAGGTAAAAGTGCATTTTTGCATAAGTGCTTCCTTCTGAGAGTCAGTGGAAAAGAATGTGCCAGTCTTGACAGTGATTATGTCCCTTGCTCCTTTTATTTAATATTTAATTAATTTTTACAGAAATGTCACAGGTGAATACAACTCTCTCCAGCATAAGGTTTTTATTTTGGGAAGTAATTCGGAGTTCAAAGCTTCCAACTGTGACAGAATGGTCATCATTGCAATACCAAATATCTCTGTCTAATACTTGCTTACAAAAAGAAGCTCCATGGGCCAACTGAGGAACAGTAGTTTAGTGCAGATGCTTGCCCTAGTTTAAGCACGTTTGGTATTCCATTCCTAGAAATGATGTTTATTTGCACTATGCATTATAATTTTAAAAAGGTTGACATATCCATTTCTCATTGCTACAGAATTGGCTGCAATTTCTGAATCATTCCAAAAGGCCTCTACTTGAGAACATGTTCACTATTACTCCTGCTAAAACTGCACATCTTAGGACATTGTTATTGCTTCTAGCTCAAATAATAGGAAGAGGAGATATGCTCAGGTAGAAGAATTGAAGAAATATGCTACACTTAACAAAGACTTCATCAAGACTCTAGTGAACACCAGTGATTGCTTTTTACGGAAAAGCTGTGTCCTAGGATTTACCTTGACCTGCTGAACACAGAGGGATTTTTCACTCCTTGTTTGTCAGGGAAAGCAGCACCACTATTTCCTGCAGTCATTCAGGGAAAGAATAGCAGAGCTCTGCTCTCCTGCAATGAATCCGCCATGTAAAAACTAGGGAGGTTCAACCTATCAATCAACTTACATCATTCCTCTCTTAAGGACACTTCAATGTCTTTATGAGTTCAATGCCAATAGAGTAAATTCCAGAGTTTTCTATAGTCCACAGGGCTCTAAATGATTCCATGCTTGCTTGCCTCCTTTGTGGTTTTTTGCCATTCTGACATTACCCACTTCATGCCATCCAGACTATTTTGTCACTGTTGCTGTTGCTCCAGGTCACATCAGGCTTACCCTTGCTTTTTCTATGACTGAGATTGTCCTCCCAGATACTTAGATGGCTGGTTCAGTTTTCCATGTTTAACATTTCACTTCTGATGCCAGTTCCTCCAACAGCTCCTCATGCCTCAGAATCACTCCCTGTGCCTCCTGTCAATCACTCCCCATCTCTTGACCTTGTTTTATTTCTTCATAGCACCTAACACTGCCTATAATTACCTTATCTATTTATTTATCTAATTTCTTTGTTCCTTCACTAGAATGTAAATTTCACAAGAGAAGGGACTGTGTCTGTCCTATGCATTGCTGTGTCTCCTAAGTCTAAAACAGGGTCTGGTCCCAGAGTAGGTGTGTACTCAAAACACGTTGAAGAAAAAAATAAAAAACAAAAAACATTTCTTCTAAATGCTTTTCTTGAGGAGGAAAAAATGGAAACTGTTGAAATCATTCAAGCTAACTGTTGAAAATTAGAACTGTAAAGATTCATCCATCTTCTGAAACCCTTTCAGAATTCTTTTGAGACATTCCTTGGCATCCCCGAGTCTTTTAAAAATATTTCATGCATTACCTTTAATAATGCAATGTGTGTCTGTTGAAAAGCTGGTCTGGACCATGGTTGCCAGCATTGACTGATAACCACCTGCAGTGAACGGCTCCCCTGGCATCCATCCAAGGAGCAGACAGCAACAGGAACCAATTCAACTTTCAGGATACTGGTCATGGAGAAAAATGGTCAGTTGGGGGGCTCTTCTTGAGCCATCTGTGCCAAGACAGACAACCAGAGAGGGAACCGGGTCCCAGGACACTCAGTGCAGAAAGTCCTCTTGCAGAGGCTCAACGTGCTGTTAGATTCTACTGGCCAGTTGGGTTTTCTCATCTTTATTTTCCATGGATATTACCATCTCTTGGGTCTTCAGTCAGTGACGACTGTCTCTGCTCTTTTTGGACCATTGATCTACACAAGTACTTATATCTAGACACAAAATAGAGAAAAATCACAATTGCTTAGTTCACATAGAATTTTAATATTTCCTCATAAGACTCAGAAAGATAATCCTAATATCTGATATAGCAAATACTGCTCATAAAGCATTAGGAAATAATTAATGATAGCCCATTTCAGTTTGATAACTGACCAGAACGTCCAGTTAGAGAGAATAGCTGAAGTTTGGAAAAAGACTGAGGCTAGATATGACCTGGCAGTCTGTATTTTCTACTGGTCAAAGGCAGTTCATCCTACTTACAGCTTAGTGTTGGTCTCTGTGAGGCTTACTCTGTTCAGTCTCTTGCCTCAGTATCCATTTGCATCTTCTCTTCTTTTTGCCACCTAAATGTTGACCGTACCTGGGATTCAGTAGTCGCCCTGTTCTTTTTCTAGGTTTGTTCTTCCTCTTACGACCTTTTTGATTTGCACAGCTTCAAATCACCTCTGGAGTTGAACTCACATCTATGTCTTCTGCCTTGAGTTTCAACCTTGCCTTCTATACATTTTTCTACACTTTAGCATTCATCATTTATTCTGCAAAATCAACTGCCTGTTCTATTAGTTTTTCTTATAATCTCAAATACAATAAGCTCATTTTTGCATGATATCAGTTCTCTAAACTTCAGGGTTTATATGAATTAAGAGACTGTCTAGCAGTCCTGCCTACCCTACCACAGCCCTAACAATGCCTAGTTTGTGAACTTATCAATAGATACGTTTGTTTACAACACTTTGCAGCTTAAAAAATAAGTTAATAGCTGCCATGCTCAAATAAAAAGACACGGTTTCTACAAATGAGTGAGCTACAGAAATGGTTTGATGATAAAACATTCTTTTCACTTTTAATAAAATTTCAATTTATTATTATTTCGAGATGGAGTCTCTCTCTGTTGCCCAGGCTGGAATGCAGTGGTGCGATCTCAGCTCACTGCAACCTCCCCTTCCAGGGTTCAAACAATTCTACTGCCTCGGCCTCTGAAGTAGTGGTGTGTCCGGAACTGGTGGGTTCTTGATGGGTTCTTGATCTCACTGACTTCCAAGAATGAAGCAGCAGACTCTCAGGGTGAGTATTACAGTTCTTAAAGATGGTGTGTCCTGAGTTTGCTCCTTCAGATGTGTCTGCAGTTTCTTTCTTCTGGTGGGTTGGTGGTCTGCCGACTTCAGAAGTGAAGCTGCAGACCTCAGTGTTACAATTCTTAAAGGCAGCGCATCTGGACTTGTTCGTTCTTCCTGGTAGGTTTGTGGTCTAGCTGGCTTCAGAAGGGAAGCTGCAGACCTTCCTGGGAGGGTTACAGCTCGTAAGGAGTGAGTGCCAACAAGACTTATCCTAAAGAGCAAAAGAACAAACCTTCCACCGACCGGACGCATATCCCACCGAGCTGCCTCTGTGGACGCGGGCAGCCTGCTTTTATTTCCTTATGTGGCCCCACCCACATCCTGCTGATTGGTCCATTTTACAGAGAGCTGATTGGTCCATTTTGTCAGAGTGCTGATTGGTGTGGTTACAATCCCTGAGCCAACACAGAGTGTTGATTGGTGCATTTACAATCCTCTAGCTAGACACAAAAGTTCTCCAAGTCGCCACCACACTGAGGAGCCCAGCTGATTTCACTTAGTGGGTCCCACGCCAGGGCCCAGGGTGGTGGGCAGAGTTGCCTGCTAGTCCCCTCACCTACGCCTGCATTTCTCAGCCCTGCCCTGCGTCCCCCCAGTATTTCTCAGCCCTTGGGTGGGATCCTGCCCTGGCGAGCAGGGGAGGGCACCCGTCAGGGAGGCTTGGGCCACGTGGGAGCCCACTGCGGGGGTACTTGGGTACGGCAGGCTGCAGGTCCAGAGCCCTGCCCCAAGGGGAGGCAGCTGAGGCCCAGCGAGAGTTCCAGCATGGGGCAGGGGGGCTGGCAGTGCTGGGGGACCCTGCTTGCAATCTCAGCAGCTGCTGGCCTGGGTGCTAAGCCCCTCACTGCCTGGGGCCAGCTGCACAAGCCAGCCACTCTGAGTGCGGAGCCACCGAGCCCAGCCCACCCGGAACTCGAGCTGGACTGTGAGCCCCGCAGGCAGCCCCGGTTCCCGCCAGCACCTCTCCCTCCACACCTCCCGGCAAGGAGAGGGAGCCAACTCCAGCCTCGGCCAGTCCAGAGAAGGGCTCCCACAGTGCAGTGGCGGGTGAAAGGCTCCTCAAGCGCCGGCAGAGTGGATGCCCAGGCCCAGGAGGCCCGGAGAGCCAGCAAGGGCTGCCAGGGCGCTGTCACCTTTCAGTGGGATTACAGGCATGCACCACTACTCTGGTTAATTTTTGTATTTTTAATGCAGACAGGGTTTCACCATGTTGGCCAGGCTATTCTCAAACTCCTGGTCTCAGGTGATCCACCTTCCTCGGCTTCCCAAGGTGCTAGGATTACAGGCATGAGTCACAATGCCCAGCCAAAATTTCAATTTATTATTTAAATAAAATAAGAAATTTTTATTTTTAAGGGTGATATCAGTTTCAAGTTTTAGCAAACATGTATTATTCACACAAACAAATGGATGCAGACACACACTTTTACCCTCCAGAACAAATAGTTCACTGTTGCCAAAATTTACTGTTGCTCTACAATGTGTTACCCTCAGCAAGTTTCTTTCTTGTCTTTCCTCCTCCCCTTTCTTGTTTTCTTTTTTCTTTCTTTCCCTTGTCAATAAACCTAGAATTTGCTCAGTCTGTTTACATAACTAGTCATTTTAAATTATTGATTTAAGTGGCATTTTGATCAAGTCATCTGAACATGACTAATTTGGGAATTTAGGCCTTAACCATTCTAATTTCCAGATAATTTTTTAAACTTTTTTTCCACTAAAATGTGTCCTTTAAGAACATAAAAACTCAAGATTTTAAGAACACAGTGCAAACCTATTTTTCTGCTTTTTCCCTTGATTTATGAACTCAATTAGTCCAAACTATAAATAACCCCATTTAATAATTTTTATTATAAAAGTCATAAATTCATGAATCTGATAAAAATTCTTGACTAATGTGAAAGATCACCATTTAAACTGTGCTGTATCCAAGTTATTTCAACTTTATGTGAAGTTACCTAGCTATTAGTTTATATAACGTTTCTGGTTTGGGATATCTACCTTGTAAAAATTCTTCGAATAAATGAAAACAATTCTTATCTTCTTTCTAGCATAACATTATTCAACTCTCAACATTACTCTGGTCAACTCTTGTTGTTTAATGTGAATTTAATGGATGACAAACTTGGCAGAAGTGTCTCTCCCAAGGTGTCAAACTCAGTCTTACTAGCCTGTCACGGAACTTGAGGAGACTAAACAGAGGGGTCATCTCCCATGCCACGTTGTCTTATAGCTTCTGAGGATGCATTGACCTGATGCCTCTGCTTCACTTTTCACTCATGCTACTTCTATCCATTTCAGCATCAACCAGTTCCTAGATTTTTTGATTTAATACTTCAGTAAACATTCAAAACAAAAATTAGGATGTCAAACAGGTTTTCCGATTTTTAATTTTTAAAGTCAGAATACTAAAATTTACATTAAATACCTCTCACTTAATATCACAAAATATCTATTATCTATCTTTATTTATCTAATTTTACTATTGACCAAAAGACAATTGTTTTTTCCAGGGAGAGGGGAACATATTGGCTCCCTTTTACATTTGTTATTTTTGCTTTCTTTCACACTAGTTTTTTCTTGTTTATCCTTTTTCTACCAAACAATGCCTTGTTTTTACCCTTCCATGAGAAACTTTTCCTGTCTTACCAGTTTGCAGACTCCCTCCCATGGTGCCTCTCATAGCTGCAGTTAAACAGCTTTCATAAATAAACAACCCCAACTGAAACTCACTTGTTACTGTTTAAGTGAGAAAATCTTGGTACTTTTGGAACATATAACATAGCCAAAATTAACATAAAATAGGTAACACAGAAGACTGGTAGAATGCAATGTTCCAGGAATATGCATTTTGGGAGATTGCAGTGTCATTGTCTATATATTCAGAATATGCTCTATATTCAGATGAATATAAATGAAAGTTTTAGTCAGTCGAATTTTTGTTAGTCCATGTTTAAAAAGACCAGGGTATCAAGATTTGGGGAGTTGTTATTTAAGCAGACTAGCAAATTCAGTTGGCCAAATATTCAGTAACTTCAAACTTTCTCCAGCTGCACTGAGATTACCTGTGCTGGAGAAACATCAACACTTTTATCTATTCTTCAAAGCTGCAGAATTCCAGGGAAAGTTTAAGTGTTTATCATAATATTATTCACCAAACTAATACTATAAACTTCCATACTTACTTCTCTGCCTTTGTAGCCCTTGAGTTGCCTTTCAGCAAACCGTGCTACAATGATATAGAGTTATTTACATCTGCTTAGGCCTATCAAAAGAGCCTCAGACATCTTGTTCAGTTTGATTGATAGAAAAGTCTTCATCTCAGCATTCCAAAATTATTATTGTGCACACATCACCCCAGGGCATGTTACTATATGCTGCTAACAAAACGGTAAATAAGGTAGTTAAGAGGCTGTATTGGTCAAGTTTCTATTTTGGAGAGGGAGATATGCACCACAAGAGGACAAAAACAGAAGAAAATAAATAGAATAGTTGTGAATTGCAGTGAGTTGTTGGAACCAAATAGATAGGTAGGCCTGTTTTCTGTCTGTCGGTCACAGACAGCCTCTTTGCAGTGTGGACATGTGAGCAGAGAGCTGATGGATGAGAAGCAGCCAGACAGGCTGCCTTCAGGGGAAGAAGCCGGAGGTGGAGAGGTGTTGATGGCAGAAAGGGGTGGGGACTGGCCTGCGAGATGGTAAATGCAGAGGAGCACAGAGAAAAAGAAGCCTGGGTGCCACTGAACAGAGCTTTTAGGCCAGGAGCGTCTCCATTGAAGACCTTGGCTCATGTCACCAGGTTTATGACTCAGAAACAGCTTCCAGAGCATTTGCTATGTTGAATGCCTTTGTGAACACGGAATGTATGGAAGAGACATTTAAGAACCAGAAGAGTGTTTTCAGGCGGCAGTTCAATGCCTTCTGTCCTCAAGGTTCACAAGTGAGCTGTGAATGTGGGCTCTTTCCATGAGGTTTAGTTTACAAGAATCTGCAAACCACAGCTGAAACCCTGTGTAATGATCAAGCACAACCCCGACATTTGAATTTCTGTTATGAAGCCTTCATGGTTTATTTAAACAGTGCACACCGGTTTCTTTAACCACAAAAACACAAACTGTTCTAGGGCTTTAGAACTGTACATTTCTTAAGGGTATTATTTAAAGAAAAAGTATATAATGAACAGTGTTTGAACACAAGAGTTTCTATAAAGGTAAGACAAATTTTGTTGTTTGTTCTCCTTCCTCCCTGACTTCCTCTTTTCTTTCTTTCCCTTTTTTCTCTCTTTCTTTCTTTCTTTCCTTCCTCCCTCCCTCCCTCCCTCCTTTCTTTCTTTCCTTCTTCCTTCCTTCCTTCCTTTCTTTCTTTCTTTCTTTCTTTCTTTCTTTTTCTTTCTTTCTTTCTGTAAAATATACTTATTATCTATTTATAGTCAATAAACACGTTTTAACATTTTAGTAAAACATCATCAAACAGCAAATGAGCAAAATACAGTTGTAGAATAAAATATCTCCTTTATTTAAATATATATCCCCAAAATATAACAAATGTGGAATATTTTCCCTGCCCTGCTTTTCTCCTTCTCTACGACTGGTGGCGCTCCTGAGCTACCACACGGTGCGCACATTGCCAGGCCGCGGCTCCCTGGGGCCACGCTGCCAGTGTGCGCTGAATCGCGGTTTAAGTTTGGCATTCTAAGAGAATAGCTGAGACTGGATTTAACCAACTAGTGTTTATGTCACAATGTCCAGGGGAGTGAGGCTGTGGTTGATAGGAAATGTGTTTATTGATACTGTCAAGAATCTGGCCAGAAACCCTATCATTACAGATCACCAGACAATGAACCCTCACACAGAATGTTGTTCTAACTTTGTAATCATAAAGGAAAAGGAATCTGCTTAGCGTTTTAAATTTTAGGTTTGGAAACTTCTTAGACATTTCTTTGAGCTCTCAAATCCAATATCTTTGGTAAGAAGCTAGAAGTATCACAAAAACTAGTTTTTGAATGACTTAGTTTTTTCCCCAACTCCATTTATTTTTTTAAAAATCTTGAAATATCCACATATTATTTTCCCTTTTCTCTTTTTTCCACCATTCAGTGATTTAAGAACATACATTTGATTCAAAACATGTTTGCATTTTACACTGACATTGTAACTAAAGAAGAAATTGGCTATTTTGTTTAGAGTCAAGTATCTCTGCTGTGTTCAGGTGTAATTGTCACAGGTAAAGTGTGTGCCATAACGAGGGCCACTCGCTGTTCAACAGAACCAGGGAAAGAGGCAAACACATTCTGTGACCCAAATGGCAAATCCCTAAGGACAGCTTGCTGATGAGTTAAAATGGCATTAAAAATGGACCCAAGAAATTGAACCAAGGAATAGTTTCCGTGAGATAGACCTAAATCAGGAAATTCAGGTGATTATAGAAAACCCAGGATGTCTGAGCACTGATGCTACTGGGCGTTCACCTGCTTCATCATGTTCTCTCTCTTGGTTTCTCTCAGTTTCTTCCTGTCTTGGTTTCTCTCTCTTATTCAGTCACTAACAAGTTCTCACACAATCTATGTAAGATGATGTTCTCCAAAATTCTGTGTTGCCTTCCGGGTAATGTTCTACTTTTCTATTTTCAAAGTTCCACGTCTCCTAATACAGCAGGTTTAGGAAGTGAATATTTGCCTTCTCCATTGCTTAAATGTCCACTCACTTTTTCATCAGCTGTTGCCTTACATAAACTGTTCTCTACTGTTCTCCCCTGCTAGCCAATGCCTACAGGCTGTTTGTGCATTGCGTTTTTTCTTATTATACAATCATATTTAGTGTCACATTCAAGGATCTTGGGTGGTTCTAGATAATCAGCCTTCCCCCAGGGGTGATTTGTCGCCTGCAGCTTGATTCTTGTCGTAGATGAGCCTCAGACGCTGTCTGATGCTTAAGCACTTTTCTTAGAAGAGGGTTAGTGGGAGCCGGCTGTGGCATGGGCCAGACAGTCAGGGTCAGATGATTGACTGACCGGGGGACTTCCAGCCAGAGACCATTTTCAGTATTTGGGGGACTTCTCCTCCTTCTTCTGCCTGTATTCAATCCTCCTCCTTCTACCCGTATTCAATTCAGGTCAGCTACCAGGCGTTTCTTTTGTAAAGAGAGTTTAAGCCATTCTTTAAGGGTAAACTTTGTTTCAAGGCTTATGAAATTGGCATCTGTGCTGAGGTGGCCTTGTCTCTAGAACAACCAGGGTTTTAGGTCCCCTTGTCCTAGAGTTCTGGTAATCCCTGGGCCAGAAGTGGAAATCCCCAAGCCAGGTGACATTAAATTGCTAAGTGATACATAGTGCAGGCACTGTGAGACGTCCAGGTGGCCTCATGGCTGTCATTAGTCTTATAACCACGATATGTCGCATATAGTAGACTACACATAGTCATAACACTTTGTCACACTCATTGTGCTTACTTCTTTGTCTAATTTTCTATATTGCTTTCTATTGAATTAGTGCCTGAGGGCAGGGACCATATTTGTTGTGCTTACTGTTGTATCCGTGGTGACACCTAGTACAGTGCCTGGCCCATCGAAGGTATGAATCAGTCTTTGTTTAATTTAAATCTCGATGAATTAATTGCAGAAAATTCAACAGATCACATGTGTGAGGCTCTTCTGAGAGCAGGGGTCCATCCAACTGCACAGGCTGCATACTCGCGATCCTCACTACTTCTAATAACCTCAAAGTGTTTGCAGCAAAGCTGTCCTCCCTGAAAAATTTCAAGTATTTCTTCTCAGCAACATAAAACCAAATCTACTAAAACAATAGGAGGTTTGCCAAATATGTTACTACTTTTCTTTGCTTTTTGGTCTCTCAATAGAGTCCACAAATATTGGCCGTTCATTTGTAGAAATGAAACTTCAGAGAATCACCTTCTATAATGGCTACTTCTAAACTTGACATAATGTGTTTTTTAGTTTGATTATTAATGACTTTCCCTGTCTCACTTTTGAAGTTCAGCGTTGTCGGTCACTGTGGCATCATTTCTAAATGGAACGTTGGATGTTGAATCTTCTGAGGTGTTTGGTTGTGCCATGTCACTGATTATCTAGAAACATAATGTTCTTGTGAGATAGATTTTCAGAAAACTAAAGCAATCATATAATAGATATTCAATAATAAGCAAAAAAGGAGAGTAAAAGATCATATGGTTTACATGAAATGATGTCCTAATGTATACATTGTTCTTTAAGCTTGGAAAAAAGCAAAACAAAACAAAACAAAAAAACCTGCTCTCCTTTTTCCTCACTTTTTTAAAAGAAATATTTAGAGTCCAGCCACGTTGTCTTCCGGCAGCTCAGTCACAAAAGTCCTCATTTCTAAGGACAGAAAATCAATTCCATGAAATGGTGATAAATGAAACAGGATTCTTAATGTTGATCCCATGCCCTTTTTAGAATGTAGCAAACCGCTTTAATCTGATGGCAGCCTCAGCAATTCCAGGTACATTCTCTTTAATACAGGTGTTTTTCTTAATTCCAATAACCACACTTACGTAATCCAAAAACTTGCAGCCCTATTAAGACTACATTCTATAAATTAAAAATGCCTGTGTATGAGCAATATACAAATTTTTTATTCAATAAATGAATTTGAGCAATATCTAGAGATGCTTTAAAGTGACACATGATATAATGCGTAACTTTTTCACAATAGGACAAAGTGATAAGTTTCAGAAAGAAACCATATTCAATCCCCTATGGAGACATATATATACGTTTACATTTTATTTCAATGAAACGAACCTAAGAAATGTGTGTAATGCTATTCTAAGGTCACTATGTAGGATTGAATGAAACATTTGTGAAGCTGAATTTTTATTTATCTGGGGTAGGTCATTTACTTCTTCATGTGTCGATCTGTTTTTTTAACCATAAATCATAGGTTTAGGGTCACACAACTTATATTAAATCATTAATTTTTCTAAAATATGTGTTTTATTTAACAAATACACAGTGCCTACTATGCATAGGCTATTCTAAACATTTTAAAAATATTAATTTGTTTACTTGTCATAACAACACCAGGATGAAGGTACTTTGATAATCCCTGTTTCATAAAGGAAGCAAAAAGGACTTAAGTAATGGGGCCCACCAGAGTGAAGAATAACTATTCTGAGCTACTGGGAGTCAGGAGGGGTCATCTCAGCAGGGGCAGCAATGGCCAGAAAGAACCAGGGGAGGGTTTCTGGGTGCTTGCCCCCTTTTTATCTGAATGTCTGTGCTCAAAATATGCTGAGCTGTACACTTAAGGCCGGGGTACTTTTCTCCAAGTATATTAGCATATGTATTTATATATGCATATTATTTTTAATACGATGTTGGAAAGAAAAAAAGGTCAAATGTCTTGTTCAAGGTCAGACAACATGTAAACAGCAAGGCCAGGATTTGAACCAGGCTTGTCTAGGTTCTTAATTACCATGGTGGTAGAATGCTTTCTTGAGGTGCCGGTTTTTTTTCTGCTCTTTGAATTTTCTCTCCCAGGTCTTTCCCATTCTGCCTTCTAGGCAGCAAGACCCTGACTATTTTCCTGCTTCAGGGATCTTTGCTCCCCTGAATCAAAACTTCAGGAAACAACAGCTGTTTATGCTATTTTCCCCTTTATGTAAAAGTGTAAAGCCATCGATGAGAAGAGAGATAGAAAATCTCCCTTCTATAGAACATTCAGCATGATGTTGGCTGTGAGATTGTCATAAATGGCTCTTAATATTTTGGGGTGTGTTCCTTTGATGCCTCGTCTGTTGAAGATTTTATCATTAAAGGGTGTTGGATTTTATCAAAAGCTTTTTTCTGCATCTACTGAGATGATCCTATGGTTTGTATCTCACTATAGAGAAGGAAGATAGAAAAGAGTGTCTCTGAATGCAGCAGAAAAGTAGAGATTTTCCCCTATACTGATGAAGGGATGACAAGGGATGATGACCCTTAGGATGTGGAGATGGGTCCTTATAAAGTGTAGTTCCCACACAACACTGACACTGAGGTTCCCACATTACACTGACGTCCCATGAAGTTCCCACACTTTAGAAGGACCCGTCCCCACATTGTAAGGGTCTGTCAATGGGGATGGCAACGAGTGAAACAAAGGTTGCTGGACCCATGACATTCACAGCCCTGACATTCACAGCCTTTGCACAGATCCCTGGGGTAAAAAGGAACAGAGAGCCAGGGGGCTTCATGGGACCTCAATGTCACTGGCCAATGAGGATGTCACCAGTGACCATAATTGGGTAAATATTAAATGAATTACATTCATTCTCCAGGCATTAAACATCTAGATTATTTGAATCAGTTTTTCCGATTCTTTGTCTTTAGTTTATTGAAGATCATTGCTTTGAATAAAATAGAGGTTAAAAAGGGGACGTATAAAAGTCTCCGAGACTACTATGAACAACTCTATGCACACAATTAGAAAATCTAGAGGAAACGCATAACTGCCTGGAAACACATCATCTCCCAAGACTGACTCAGGAAGCGTTTGAAACCCTGAATAGACCCCAGTATCAACCTCTGACACTGAATTAGTGATAACCTATCAGCCGAAAAAGCCCTAGACAAGATGGATTTACAACCAAATTCTACTGGACACACAAAGAGGAACTGGTGCCAAGCCTACTGAAACTATTCCAAAAAATTGAGGAGGAGAGGCTTCTCCCTAACTTATTCTATCAAGCCAGCATCAGCCTGATACCCAAATCTGGCAGGGACACAATGAAAAAAGAAAACTTCAGACCAATATCCCTTATGAACATTGCCAAAATCCCCAACAAAATAATAGCAAATTGAATCCAGCAGCACGTTGAAAAGTTAATTCACCACAATCAAGTAGGCTTTATCTCAGGCTGTGAGATGCAAGGCTGGTTCAACATAAGCAAATAAATACGTGTGATTCACAACTTAAACAGAATCAAAAGCAAAAACCATAGGATCATCTCAATAGATGCAGAAAAATCTTTTGATAAAAGCCAACATCCCTTTACGATAAAAATCTTCAACAGACTAGGCATCAAAGGAACACATCTCAAAATATTAAGAGCCATTTGTGACAGTCCCACAGCCAACATCATGTGGAATGAGCAAAAGTTTGAACTATTCCCTTTGAGAACTGAAATAAGAAAAGGATGCCCACTCTCACCACTCCTATTCAGCATAGTAGTGCAAGTCCCAGGCACAGCATTCAGGCAAGAGAAAAAAGGAAAAGGCCTCCAAATAAGAAAAAACATAAACTATCTCTTTTCACTGATATGATTCTGTACAATGAAAATCCATAAGACTCTCCCAAAGGGCTCCTAGGATAAATGACTTTAGCCAAGTTTCAGGATACAAAATCAATATATGAAACTCAGTAGCATTTCTATACACCAACAAGGTCCATGCTGAGAATGAAATCAAGTGCATAATCCCACTTGCAGTAGCCACAAGGAAAATGAAATACCCAGGCATACAGCTAATAAAGGAGGTGAAAAATCTCTACAAAGAGAATTACAAAACACGGCAGAAAGAAATCAGAGACAAATAAATGAAAAAATGGTTCATGTGCATGGACTGGAAGAATCAATATCATAAAAATGGTCATACTGCCCAAAGCAATTTAGATTCAATACTATTTTTATCAATCCACCAATGGCATTCTTCACAGAAATAAAAAATACTATTCTAAAATTCATACGGATTCCAAAACAAACCTGAAGAGCCAAAGCCATCCTACGCAAAAAGAATAAGGCTGGAGGAATCACACTACCCAACTTCAAACTGTATTATAAAGCCACATTAAGCAAAAGAGCTTGGAATGGGTACAAAAACAGACACATTATGACCAATGGAGTAGAATAAAATTTCAGAAATCAAACCACACTCCAACAACCATCTAATCTTCAACAAGGCCAACAATAGCAAGTAACAGGAAAATAATTTAAATTCCTTAAATCAAAGCCACAGTGAGATACCATCTCATACCAGCCAGAATGATTATTGTTAAAAAGTCCAAAAAACAACAACGACGAAAAAAGATGGTCAGGCTGTGAAAAAGGGAATGCTTACACATTGTTGATAGGAATTCAGATCAGCTCAGCCACTGTGGAAAGCCATCATGTGAGATTTCTCAGTGTGGAGGTTTCTCAAATAACTTAGAACTACCATTTGAGCCAGTAATTCCATTATCCAAAGGAAAATAATTCAAAAAAAGACACGTGCACTCATATGTTCATTGTCAAGCTATTCACAATAGCCAATGGAATCAACCCAGTTGTCCATCAATGGTAGATCAGATAAAGAAACTATAGTACATATACACTAACAAATACTGCATGGCCATAAAAAAAATTAAGTCATGTCCTTGTAGCAGCATGTATGAAGCTGGAAGCCATCATTCTAAGTAAACTAACACAGAAACAGAAAACCAAATACTACATGTTCTAACTTAAAAGTGGTAGCTAAACATTGAGCACACATGAACATGAATCTGGAAGCAGTAGACACTGTGGACTCATAGAAGGTTTGGGAGAGGTGGGTTTAAAAACTACCTCTCAGGTACTATGCTCACTATCAGGTGATGGAATCCATACAACAAACTTCAGCATCACACAATATTCCTGTGTAATAAATCTACACATGTATTCACTCTGTCTAAAATAAAAGCTAAAAAACAAAACGAAAGAACAGTCACAATTTATAAATTTGGAAAAAAGAGAAAATGTAAGTATATATATTTCCGTATGCTCTTGACATATATAGATGTAGTCTAATCTATGAGGGACAGATAGTTCCTCTCAACAGAGAGATTAGTTTTGGAATATTTTCTTAATACAAATTACCATGTTTATTATGAAATAGGAAAACAAAATTGTAAATGAATAATCAAAGTACCTGATTTTGAAGTTTTAAAGTAGAAATTCTCATTTGTCTTCTTGGACTAGGCCTTTTGCAATGACTTGCTTGTTTTATCAGTTTTATAATTTGCTTTAGTCCATTGTTCTCATGCTGCTATGAAACAATACCTGAGATGGAGTAATTTATAAAGACAAAAGGTTTAATTGACTCAAAGTTCCACAGGGCTGGGGAGGCCTCAGAAAACTTACAATCATGGCAGAAAGGGAAGCAAACACCTTCTTCACATGGTGGCAGCAAGGGGAAGTGTCAAACAAAAGGAGAAAAAGCCCTTTATAAAACCATCAGACCTCATGAGAACTCACTCACTATCATGAGAACAGCACACGGATAATGACCCCCATGATTCAATTACATGCCACTGGGTCCCTCCGATGACACAGGTGGATTATGGGAACTGCAATTCAAGGTGAGATTTGGGTGGGGACACAGAGCCAAACTATATCATGAATGCAATGGGATTTCTGAGGCCAAGTACAGATATCTGTAATATAAATTGCTTTTAAGGAAGAAGCTTCTAAATTTCTGCCAAATTTGAACATTTAGTATACCTAAAATAGGTCCCCTGATTTTAAGAATAGTGAAGAATATATAATACCAACAGAATAAATCATGATATAGTATAGTAAGAATGAAAAATAAAGTACAGAGAATGGCCGATTCTCTCAGGCTGCTCCTATTTACTAGGATATTACTGGGGAAAACCGGAGGTAAGAAACTGTATTAAAAGGAGATCGTCATTCACAGATATTGCAAATACCATGACACTCCAGGGCTTTTTCCCAGTCTGTGTACTCAGCATCGGAGTCTGGGTAATAGTTGCTTTTTGTCAACTAAAGTCAGCAGGACTGGCTGCTGGCTGAGTTTGGAATTAATTATTTATCTCCTGCAGGTCCAGAACCACTGTAGTATATTCTCATTTTGGCCCAGAGGCATAACATCACAAGAGCGGCATCATGTAGAAAGTGGTACAAAGGCTCAAAATGACTCTTGGGAGAATCGCTGCAAACTGTACACAGTTGATTATTTCCTGGTCCTAAATTATAAGCTGTCTGGGTGCCAGAGTACTGTTCATGCACTGGAATTTGATCATGAAAAGGTTGTTTGTTTTTGTTTTTGTTCTGTTTGCTTCTAGGAGCCAAAGCCCATCAATGAGTCAAAAAGACAGTTTATTGACTACATCAGGCAACAATCAAGATTGGACTGGCACCCTTGTTTTCTTCTCTCTGCCAAAATTGTCCATGGAGCCATTGCTGTCTCTTCCTATTGCTATCACTGTCTCTTCCAGCCAAGCCACTGACATTTCAGATTCCTGTGTATCCTTGAGGTTATGAAACCTACAATGGAAGAACGTAAAATGTCTTGTTCTCATAAACAAGAAACACCTGGGATCACAGCACTCCCAGTATATTAGTCTCCTCTTCCTCTACAGAAATGCAAAATATACAAGCAGCACTATCATGGATATGAAACTTTCCTTCACTTTTTCCCTAGAAAATAAATTCATGGGTTTTATATATAGGAAGACACTTTTTAGAGAAGAATTTACCATCTGGACTTTTACAGATTTGTTATTTCGAATATTATATACAAGATCAAAATAAGTCAAAGACTTTTTTAAAACGGGTAGCTCTAGCTGCCTTAGGGGATACCATGTGTACCAGTCACCTTGGGCTGCCATAACAGCTACTATAGACTGGACAGCTACACAACAGAAGTTGACTTCTCACAGTTCTGGAGTCCAGCCAGCGAGGGACAGTGCATTCCGCGTCTTCTCCTACCTTGTAGGAAGCCACCATTTCATTGTGTACTCACGTTGCCTCTTCTCGTGTGTTGCTAGAGCAAGATCGCTCTCTCCCTCTTCCTGTTCTTAAAAGGGCACCAGGGCTGGTCGCGGTGGCTCACACATGTAATCCCAGCACTTTGGGAGGACGAGGCGGGTGGACAAGGTCAGGAGTTCAAGACCAGCCTTCAAGACCAGCCTGACCAACATGGTGAAACCCCGTCTCTACTAAAAATTTAAAAATTAGCCAGGCGTGGTGGTGAGCACATGTAGTCCCAGCTACTTGGGAGGCTGAGGCAGGAGAATCGCTTAAACCCCAGACGCGGAGGCTGCAGTGAGCTGAGATCACACCACTGCACTCCATTCTGGGTGACAGAGCGAGATTCCGTCTAAAAAAAAAAAAAAAAGGTACTAGTTGTATGGATTAGTGTCCTGTCATTATGACCTCATTTAGCTTCATTATTTACTAAAGGCCCTGTCTCCAAATACAGTTGTCCTGAGGGTTAGGGTCTCAGCAGAGGAAGTGGAGGGTGGCACAATTTAGCCACATTATGACATCATAGAGGAGATCATAGTATTTGTGTGTTTGTTCCCTCCAAATCTCATGTGATCCTCCATGCTGGAGGTGGGGCCTGATGGGCGGTGTTGGCTGGCGGGGGGTGAATGCCTCATGAATGGCTTGGGGCCCTCCCCTTGGAAATGAGTCCTTGCTCTATTAGTTCACACTGGAGCTGGCCATTTAAAGGGTTTGGCCTCCGTCTTCTCTTTCTCTTCCTCCCTCTCTGCCCATGTGACAGGCCTGCTTCCCATTTGCCTCCCTTCATGATTGGAAGCTCCCTGAGGGCCTCACCTGAAGCATATGCTGGTGCTTGCTTCTTGTACAGCCTGCAGAACTGTGAGTCAAACACACCTCTTTTCTTTCTAAATTATCCAGCCTTGGGTATTCCTTTAAAGCAACACAAATGGAGCAAGAGAGGAGGGGATTAGAAAAGAACAAAATGACTCGATAAGAGAGAGAATAAAGGCAACACTGGGCAAGAGACGATATCTACGTTCTGTTCCACTGCTTCGTAGTTCCATTCGGTCACCTCTGAGTTTCCAGGAACCATTCCAATGGATTATTTTTTCTTTTTCCTCCTTCTTCCTGTTTTACTTACTCTCTTGGAGAAGTTGACAATGTGGCCGCTTTTTGTCTTGAGATTCTTTTCTCCCTTCTCATTCCCTTGGTTTCTCTTGCTGACTGCTCCTTCCTGCCTCTTCCATAGATTAATTTTTCCCTAACCACCTCTTAAATAGCTGCATTTCCTAGATTTGAGGACCAGACCTTCTTTTCTTTCTAACTCAGGCACCCTTGTTCCTGTCCATTCTTTCACCTACTGCTTTATAATGATGACTGAAACTGGTGTTCTCTCCTGCACTCTAGGATTACATACAAACCCACCCTTTTAGACGTCACATCTGTTCTTCAGACTCAGTGCTTCTACCGTGGGGTCAGGGTGTTCCCCTCTCTACAGTGAGATGCTTCTCCTGCTTTTTGAGACGCCGCTTCTGCTTTTCTTCTCTGATTTTTGGCCCGGTCACCTGCAGAGCAGGCCTGACGGCCATCTTACCTGCCACCTCTTTCACTCTTTTGTATGTTTGCTCCCAGTCATACTGCTAAGGCTTTTAAGTAGATCCGATACCCGTTCCCATTTCTGCTGTCTCTGTCCACATGGACAGTGCTTTACTCCAGCCACCCTCGCTCCTCATGTGGACCATTATCATTCTCATTGCCGTCTCTCCAGCCACCCTCGCTCCTCATGTGGACCATTATCATTCTCATTGCCGTCTCTCCAGCCGTGCCTTCTCCAATCCATCTTCCACAGGGCAGTAGACTGATCTTTCCAAAACAGTCATTTGAAATCATTCCCTGCATTTCCAATTTCAGTGACTGCCACAGCCTACAATACATGATTTGAATTTCATACTACGGCGCGCATATGTAGCAGCAACCATGAAAAAAAAAATCATGCCATCTGTTCTTGAAAGGTCAGATTTTGCTGTCTCATGTTTCTTTGCTTTTCCCTTTTAAAATAGAACTTCTATTTATTCTTTAATCTCACCTCAAGCTGTATTTTTTAGAAAAGGATTCTACCAGGCACACTTAGCAGACCCCTTCCACAGGCTGTGTTAGCTGCAGATGTGCCTTACGTTTCCCACAGAGTGCTTGTCACGCCGTGCTCCCTGGTTTGCTGGCACACTCATAGGCTACCTGGACCCGGGGAAAATCTCATCATTGGTCCTGCTACTTAGCACCTAGTCTTGGTTTAATAGATATGTAGCAAATGTAATAATTAATGAAATGCATTATCAAATATACAGCAAATTTGCTATTAAATGTATAGAAGTATGTTCATAAATGTTATTACATGTACACTAAAAAAGGTATTAAAAAATTTGCTTCAAAAATGAGCTTTCAAGGGTGACTTATGTATTTTGAACAGAGATGTGGAGAAATAAAGTTTTTTCAGATAGAGAAAGTAGCACCAGCACTGGCACAGGGGATGTTCAAATTGAGTGAGTTATTTGATGGGAGAATTTAGGGGAGAAGCTGGGGGAAGTAAACGTGAAGAAAACCGTATTGTGGAGGGCCTTGAATATGTTGTATTTTCTTTGATTAGAAACAAAACAAAACAAAACTTCAGCATAGACTGTGTGTTATAGAAAGATCTTAGCTGTGTTCTACCCCCAAGAGGCATTGTGTACTATTTGAAGTATGAGGAAACACCCAGGAATACCAGGTGGCTACTTTGCAGGTAAAGGGCGCTAATGAGGATTCCTCCCTCCAAAAAGAGTAATTACAAATGGTACTGTTATCTTTCGTCTTGATCAGAGCTACTCATTTCTTCTTATGTGACATAAAGAAAGCTAGAAATATGTTGTCATTGGTGGAATGTGTCTCCTCAGAGATATGTGAATGGACTCGGGAAAATGTAAAACACCGCCCTCCTTGCACAGACAAGGCAAGCGTGGTTAGCAAGCTCGGAAACCTCTGCTCCTCTGAGTACAGCCGTGGCTTAGGGCTCCATTCCACTCTGCCTTTCTGTCACCTGAGTCCACTGAGGAAGTCACCTGAGACCGCCTGAGACCGCCTGGCCATGTTCCACCTTTCTGGAACTGGAATATTCTTCCACATAAGCTCATATTCAAGGTAAGGGTTGGAGGGCTAAAAGAAAAGAAAGATTTGTGATATCATTGATCAAATAATGCCAGATATTGTGTGTGACAGGTTGCGTGTGCGTGCAAGTGTGCTTGGCACAGTTAGGTGTGAGACTTGATTTTATTCCACCTCGTCATGGTAGATGTCTATTGGAAACTGATTTTCTACCCCCCAAAACACTAATAAATGTGAAAAGCCAAAGTGACTTAGGTCAGCCCACAGCATAGGTTAATAACTTGATATTTAATTGGTTAGGAAAAGGGAAATCATTGATGTTCTTGAGTGGCCAGTGGTTAGTACATGATGCTTTTGAGCCAACAAAAATAATTGTTCTCTGATAGGAAATTAGCTTCAATTCCTGCTAAACTGAAGGTTTTTCTTTTATGTATGTATGTGTATGTGTAAGTAAATGAGCTTTTCTGTATGTCTATGTAAATCCAGACTCTATAAATTGGTATTGATGGATTATCCCAAATCCTCAACCATTTCTACTACTTCTAAGAAAAATCATAATAAGCAAATCTCATACCAGTATCTTACATGCTACCACTGGGTTTTTACTTTGATACGGTTGCCAGCATGCAATCAGTATTTCGCAACTAAATGTTGATTGGATTTTGTGTGTGTTTGTGTCAGGCTTTAACATTTAGGTGATTTTAAGCCATAATTTTTCAAACTGTTGGAATGACAAAATCTTTGGATGTTCTTGCACCATCCCTGATTGCTTTCTGCATTGGTGTTGGTGTCTGTGCTGCTCCAAGTACATTTAATTGTAGGGCAAGAGCACTGGACAGCAGTTAACTTGTTAGTTTTTTTCTAAAAACCTTGGAGACTTTCCCAAAAGTTCTGCTCCAGGAGAGATCTGGCAGTGTTTGCCTGAGATGAGTCCTTTCCTTCTGCCACCTTCCCAGGACAGGGCAGGAAAGTTGGACACTTTCCACCAAACACATGAAAAATGAAGACAAGAATCACTTCTCCAGATACCTTTATTTCTTGCTATGGTTTTGACAAGTTCAACGAGGGCTAAATTTCTCTGTTGTATAGGAATGAAGATACAGGCATGAATATACCTCATGAAATGATTAAAATTCAATTAAAGTTAAAAGATAGCCTTAAATTGTGTCAAAGCTATATGACAATTTGAAATTCATTTTCATACTTTCTATTAAGCCTCAGATGCAGCAGGCACAGTTTTACCTTTAATAACATCAGGCTATGTTATAATGTTATACATTTGTCTTAAATGTATCAACCGGGTAGGAAGAAAAAAGTGTTTGGGAAAGATGTTAATTTTCTGGTCTCTGACAAGCTGTTGGCCAAATGACTTTCCTGTGACAATAAATAGGTTTTGCTTGACATACTTATTTATATACTATTTAACACACCTAGTATTGAAAGGAGATGAATAATAACTTGACTCAATGCCAGATTACCTTACTCCATACAATCAGAAGCTAAATTCAAGACCTCTAATACCAAATGACACTAATCTGTTCCAAATTCTCTGTGACTGCCTTCCTTTTTTAGGAAGAAACTTTAGGAAAAGGGATACTGTTCTTGTTTTCTCTTATGAATAGAGAATAGTAAATATAATAAAATTCACTGAATAGTATAGCTTTTTCACTTTCACAAATTTACAAATAATAAATTTATCAGAATATAATGATGGAAGTTTTTTTAATATCTCCCGATATCCTATTTGGGGGAGTTATTTAAGGTTTTTAATCTTTTAGAATTCATTCTGCAGGTATAGTTAAAGACTAGCATCTGAATATTAAAAATTTACATTGTTAGGCTGGGCACAATGGTTCAAGCCTGTAATCCTAGCACTTTGGGAGGCTCAGGCAGGTGGATCACTTGAGCTCAGGAGTTTCAGACCAGCCTGGACATCACAGGGAGACCCCATCTCTACCAAAAATACAAAAATTAGTTGGGCGTGGTGGCATGCACCTATAATCCCAGCTACTCAACTGGCTGAGGCACAAGAATTACTCAAATCCAGGAGGCAGAGGTTGGAGGGAGCCAAGACCATGCACTGCACTCCAGCCTGGGCAGCAGAGCAAGACTCTGTCTCAAAAAAAAAAAAATATATATATATATATATATAATTAATGATTTATTATTTTCAGAAATGTATCTTCTTGTATATAACAGGGATTGCTTTTGTAATTCAAAGCCAAATGATCTGAATAGATACTTAAATGTATCCTAATTAGGGGCTTTGTGAAGGTAAATTTTAGACTTTGGTGACAATTTTAGAATCAACTAAAATATAAACTCTCTAATAGCCTAAGAATCGCACATCAGCAGTAATATTAATTCTCCAACAGCCTAAGAATCGCATGTCAGCACTATGCTTTACAAGTGATTGAATTCAATAAACATCTATACAAGCCTGACTTTTTGGTGCACATAGTAAAGAAAAGGGTTCTGGACTGCAATTGCTAGCAAAACTCTGGGTGATGAACGCGTATATGGTGCCCAAAGCAGCCCCTGTATCCACCACCTGGGTTTCATTCTAGTCAGACTCTGGATAGAAGGTAAAAGATTAAACAGGGGACCCACATGGGCAAACTGAGACCGTAGCAGTAAGTTAAATATAGATAATAAAACCTCTACAACCACCACCCTTCCGCTTTATCGATAAATTTATTTTGGCAAAACAAATTAAGACTAAGACTAATTAGTACTTTATGGTATAATTATATTTTAATATTCCCGGTCTACTCCAAGGCAAAGCTGTGAAAGGAATGAGACACATCCCCCATATATCTCCCAACTTCCTAAGCCCAGCACAAACACATTCCTCCATATTTCTTTCAAACTTCAGAAAAACACCACCTGGGAAATCTCCGGTAAGGACGCAGCGGGAACCAATAAAAAATGCTAAATGTATAATATTAACCAATTGTAATGCTGTAACCGAGAGAATTACCTTGTTCCCCTGTAACTTTACATATCCTGTTTACATCGGGCTATAAAAAGCAAGCACTCGCATTGTTCGGGGCCCTCTTGTATGCTGTGGAATGGAGAGACCAAGTTCGAACTTGTAGTAAAGATCCTTGCCGCTTGGCTTTGACTCTGGACTCTGGTGGTCTTCTTTGGGGAACAAACGGTCTGGGCATAACAGCTGAGGCACAAAATACAATTTCAAGAGTTGACTTGAGCCAAAGTGAGCACAGCTTCCCAGAAGACTCAGACCCAGGTCACCTTGGATATGAGCTCTGTGTGGCCTCTGCTACAGGCAGGCTTTTAAAAACAAAAAGGCGGGCAAGGAATGGGCTGACACGAAGTTGCTTGTCAGGAATTCCCATTGGTTTACAGAAATAGCAATGGTTGGTGCCTGGCTCTTTGTTGTAGGGATTAGGGACCAGGTGTGTGGCATTGTTAGGTTAATTGTAGCTACTTGTGAAACAGCAAGCAGTTTCAAGAGCTGATTCCCTAGCGCAAAGAAAGAAGGGGGATGTGACCCCAGTCTTACTCCCTGTTTCTCTGCACCTCATCATTTCTGCAGATACAAAGTTTCCTTTCTTTCTCTTCCTTGAGAGATGGGTAATCAAAGGAACCCTCAATTGTAACATTAGGGAAAGGGAAAAAGTAGAACTAGCCACGTGCCTCCCAGGAGAAACTTAGGTTTTGCTAGGGTAGTACCACTCCTGTGTTTGAAAGTTGGGTGTGAAAATTTACAAGGCAGCATGCATTTCACAGGCAGCCCACACATGTCTGTGGTCTCCTTCGCATCCTCTTCAAGAATTTCTCCAAATTCTCGCCTAATTCAAATAATCAACAATGGGGTTATTTTCACTGGTATGTCAGGTTAATGTAGACAAGTCCCATCATTACTTCCTTTGTGACAGTTTGTATCAGCACAAAAATATTCATTCAGTTTTTTTGTTTTGTTTTGTTTTTGTTTTGGAGTGTGCGTGTATGAAATTTGGGTAAATGGTAAGGAAACCTTTCTTAAAATTACCTCAAGAAAGTATAGCATTAGAAATTCTGGAAAGCAATATGATTATGAATTGATTTCAGGAGTCCCAACTTTATGACCTTGATATCAATTTTCATTAATAGAAAATAGAATTCATAGATAACCGGCGCAGAATGCAGCATTCTAAAATACACTTTTAATCCAAAAACTGTGGCTCATTTGCCATGGGTGGGCTCATTGAGCTTTTGCATTTTTCTCTTGCCACTTAATGGCACTGCAGAGTCCTGGAAGTTGCCTGGTATCACAGTTGTGAGCTGTCGACATAAGTAAAAGTAGATATGAAACCTGATAACTTTGGTGAATTATGGAAACTCTTTCCTAACTGCAATTATGTAGTCAGCAAAGCACTCCCGGCATTGATTCAAAAGGTCCAGTCTAGACTATTAGAGGCCCTCTGTCCTGAGGGGGAACTCCTATGCTAGCCGGTAGGCTTCTGAGCTCGCATTCATCCAGAGTGACAAGGTCTTCATCTTGAATTTTTCCCAGGGCATCTCCATGTCAGCCGACACAGACACAAAAGATCCATCCTTACAGAAATCAAAGTAATTATGAATGGCTGCTTCTGCATTGCAGTGCCTTAGATCAACATTTTGCTGTGTTCATTACTGACAAGTACAGACCTTAAACTATGAGAATTCAAACTGTGGGATAGACCCAGAAAAAGCTTCCTTCCTAATAGCATTGCTGTTACATGCAACACCAAATGCAGAATTCTAAAAAAGAAGCTGTAAACACAGGATGTACATGCACAATATTGACAATCCTCTTTGCTTTGTATGACAGTGTCTTTTGTTACTGCATTAAAGCAACGGTGAGACAGTTTTTTCCCCAAATGTCTCTGTGTATTTACTTGTACATTGTAAACATTCTTAACTTTGAGTATCTCTTTCAACATGAAGGTATGTGTACATTTTAAACCTCTACCAAAATTTTCATTCCATAATTAACCTCAGGGCTGACTGATCAGCCTGAAGTTAACTTGAAGCTGTGTGAGGTATTTGAAATCGTTCGGCTCTCAGTTTTGCCAGCCATTAGTAACACAAGACTGTGGTTTGCAATCTTCATCCACACGT
Source organism: Theropithecus gelada (assembly GCF_003255815.1). Taxonomy (NCBI): domain Eukaryota; kingdom Metazoa; phylum Chordata; class Mammalia; order Primates; family Cercopithecidae; genus Theropithecus; species Theropithecus gelada. The sequence continues at coordinate 186,015,355 of NC_037672.1, read as the reverse complement.
ATTCCACCCCTTCTGTACAACAGTGTAGACATTGCACTCAAGTTGTTTATGCCTTTATTTGTTTGATAAGGAAATATGTTATTTTTCAGGCATTTGCAGCAAACTGTTTAATAGGAAATGGGGAAACATTTATAAAAATACTATAGCATCATAGGAACTTTTTGTATTTTATTTTAAAATAGACTTTATTTCTCTTACGGCTTACATGTGATTGTGTTAACAGGTCAAACACAAAGGTAGATAAGTTTCATCTAGGTATTTTTAAGAGAAATAGTTAACAAACTTTTTCCATTTTTGTATCTATATGCATAATGTATTTGATTTCTCCAATGATTCCAAACAATGCCACAATATGTTTTACAAATCTCTTTCTTTTAAAGGGCAAAGAAATTCATTTGTATTCTTGCAGTTCTTGAATGACCCTCACAAAACCAGTTTCAAGTTTCTAAAGGGTAGTTATAAATAATAAAAGAAAAGGAATAATTTTTTCATGCTATGGGAAAATATGTTGAAAGTAACCTTTTTAGTTTTGTAGAACATGAAAGTCAATGCTTGGTTATATTTTTTTCCAGCAAAGTGTTCTTGCTACTTGTTTGCTACACAGGATTATTCCTACAGTTTTTATTTTATTTTGGCAACTAGTTCTTTGGGTGCTACCCATTCAAACTGTGAAAAGAATATGCTTCTTGATAGCAACTTTTTTGTTGAGCTGGCTTTAACACCTTTAAATGTTCAAAACTATTATTTGTTTCCACACATAATAGGACTAAAACATGCCACAATTCCTAGAGCAATACACAAATGAGTAATAAGATGATGTAGAATCAAATGCCTATTGATGCAATTCATATTTCTTATTGAGTCATAAATTGCTATTTTTAATAAAAATATGTGTAACATATTTAAGTTATATTCTAAAACAAGTTACAGTACCAATGATACTTGGAAAGAAATACATCAAGTAATTATATTATTTAATATACTAATAGAACAATGCAGCATTTTAATATTTATTGCATTGTATTTTCATTGCTTTCCACAATCTCCCTTGTATTATCCATCTCAGGGAAATTGTGCACACTATATGCCAAATTAGGTGGTATAAATCTTCTAGCCATGGGACCAACAAATGGAATTATTAGTCATCCATTTAGAACATATAAATAACTGAAATACTTCAGTTAAAGGATGAAATACTATTCTATTGTTTATAGCTAAGAATAAGATAAGAAAACTGACAACATCTATTTCTTATTCACCTGACCTCAGTATTTCTGAGTGTAGAGCTGGATGTGATGCCAAATACTGAGGTCAGGTTAATATTTTAGAAACAGGGTCAAGCCATTTAGGGCCAAACCTAAAGCCAGGGCTGAGCCATTTCGGTTTCATCTCAAGCTCTGCGGAAGTGACGCCACATCAACCCAGAGGCTTCTTCCGGTTTTCACCGCGAGACTTCCAGCATGTTCCCAGCTAAGAGGCCTGCTGGACTTGGCCCATCGGCAGCTCTTACTCAGGCTTCCTATTGGGACGTGTGACGGAAAAGTCAGAGACTTATCGGGAACCATGAAGGCACTTAACTGCCAAGACTTCCCCAAACATCATTTTCTGTCAACTTCACAAAGGCCCGGGAAGACCACTGAAGCCATGTCCATGTGTTTCTAATGGGAAAACGAGTCTCAGTGTTGCAATTTCCTAGACTTAGAGATTTTTTATTATTTATTTATTTATTTTTTGAGACGGAGTCTCGCTCTGTGGCCCAGGCTGGAGTGAGCGGCGCCATCTTGCCTCACTGCAAGCTCCGCCCCCCGGGTTCCCGCCATTCTCCTGCCTCAGCCTCCCGAGGAGCTGGGACCGCAGGCGCCGCCACCTCGCCCGGGTAATTGTTTGTATTTTTAGTAGAGACGGGGTTTCACCGTGTTAGCCAGGATGGTCTCGATCTGCTGACCTCGTGATCCGCCTGCCTCGGCCTCCCAAAGTGCTGGGATTACAGGCATGAGGACTTAGAGATTTTTAATTAAAGAACTCAATTTACTCACAGTTAATGTAATAATGAGTAGAAAAGAAATGAGGGTAGGCAGAACAATCCCATTTTTGAGTGGTTTATGTGGTTTCTTTGGAAAAAGAATAAAACAAGGAGACAAATTACCAAGAAAAGCATGACCAAGCAGGGAAGCCTTTAGAGAATCAACCAGAAATGAGAATTAGAAATCAGAATTAGAGAGTTTCAGTAATTTGCCCAGAACCACCCTGAGAGCTGGTAAAAGGGCAAATGTTTGAACCCTTGTACTTCCTCTGTGAAGTGGAAACTAGAAAAACTGCCCGTTGTCCCAAAGACACAATGGAATCCACACAGAACTGGGATTCCAATGGAATCCATGCAATACTGAGATCCTAAGCACACGCCAAGAAGTGATCCAAAGACACAACAGAATCCACATAAAACTGGAATTCCAAGTAATCCACACAACTGGGATTCCAAGCACACACCAAGAAGTGATGCAGCCCAATTCCATACGATATGGGCGGGAGAGGATTCCTAACAGGAGGCCATCAGCATAAAAACAAGAGGCCTGTACTCCAAAAGTGAACTTCTGAAGCGATTTGAAATATCAAAGAGAAGGGAAAAAATATAAAATAAGAACAAGACTTTTTTTTTTTTTTTTTTTTTTTTTTTTTTTT